>NC_041232.1:50864388-50892345 GCF_002837175.3 Physeter macrocephalus | reverse complement strand
TATGGTAGTTCTATTTTTAGTTTTTTAAGGAACCCCCATACTGTTCTCCATAGTGGCTGTATCAATTTACATTCCCACCAACAGTGCAAGAGGGTTCCCTTTTCTACACACCTTCTCCAGCATTTATTGTTTGTAGATATTTTGATGGTGGTCATTCTGACTGGTGTGAGATGATATCTCATTGTAGTTTTGATTTGCATTTCTCTAATGATTAATGATGTTGAGCATTCTTTCATGTGTTTGTTGGCAATCTGTATATCTTCTTTGGAGAAATGTCTATTTAGGTCTTCTGCCCATTTTTGGTTGCCAGTTGCTTCACTATCAAACTCTTAGGGGAAAACATAGGCAGAACACTCTATGACATAAATAACAGCAAGATCTTTTTTGACCCACCTCCTAGAAAAATTGAAATAAAAACAAAAATAAACAAATGGGACCTAATGAAACTTCAAAGCTTTTGCACAGCAAAGGAAACCATAAACAAGATGAAAAGACAACCCTCAGAATGGGAGAAAATAGTTGCAAATGAAGCAACTGACAAAGGATTAATCTCCAAAATTTATAAGCAACTCATGCAGCTCAATAACAAAAAAAACAAAGACCGGGGCGCGAACCCGGCTCCCCTGCATCGGCAGGCGGACGCGCAACCACTGCGCCACCAGGGAAGCCCTATTTTAATTTTTTAACTTAATTTTGGGAGGATAAATTTTATCCCTGTTATATCACCTTAGCCAGAGGGTCACATCTGTAATATCTTTGTTTAAAAATGATTACTAATTTTATAGAAAGCATACTTTTCTTTGTTTTGTTTTTTACTGTTCAATATTATCTATAAGAGATATTTGTGTACCTACAGTGCCTTATCTTTTAAAAGTTTTATAGTTTGGGCTTTCATATTTAAATCTGTAATAAAAATGAAATAGAAATTTGTTGATATCTGACCCTATTTCCATTTTAAATGTGTTTGCTTATTCATTTATATTTTAATTATTACTATAATAAATAGTAAGTATCATAAAATTTATCATTTTACACATTTTAAGTGTACAATTCAGGGATAATAAGTATATTCAGAGTATTGTGCAACCATCACCACTCTCTATTTTGAGATGTTTTTCATCATCTCGAGTAGAAACTCTGTACACATTAAGTAATAACTCATTATTGTTCCATACCCTCAGCTCCTGGTAACATTTACTCTAGTTTAAATTTCTGTGAATTTGCCTGTTATATTCCACATACATGGAATCACACATTATTTGTACTTCTTTAATTAATTATGGTAGTTTTTGCATTTCTAGGAATCTGTCCATTTCTTCTAGGTTATCCAATTTGTTAGTGTACAGTTATTCCTCCAACTGTTTTATAAAGTTTTTATTTATGTAAGGTCAGTAGTAATGTCTCTCCCTACACTTCTCAATTTAGTAATTTTAATTATTTTTTTCTTCCTAGTCAGTCTAGCTAAAAGTTTGTCAATATTGTTGATCTTTTGAAAGAACCAACTTCTGGTTTCATTGATTCCTTCTATTATTTTTCTATTTTATGTAATTTTTTTTCCTTCCTTCTGCTAGCGTTGGTTTTAGTTTAATTTTTTGTTTCTAGTTTTTAAGGTATACAGTTAGACTATAATTTGAGATCTTTTTAATGTATGTGCTTACAGCTATAAATTTCCCTCTTATAACTTCTTTCACTGCATCACATAAGTTGTGGTACTGTTTTTTTTCCTTTCATTTATCTTAAGGTATTTTATAATTTCCCTTGTAATTTCTACTTTGGCTCAGTAGTAGTTGTGGAATGAGCTGAATTTCCACATATTTGATAATTTTCCAGTTTTCCTTCTGCTACTGATCTCTAATTTCATTCCATTATGATCAAAAAAGATATTTCACTATTTTAATCTTTTAAAATATATTAAGACTTATTTTATGGCCTAAAATGTGGTCGATTGTAGAGAATTTTTAACACCTGCTTAAGAAGAATGCATATTCTGCAGTTCTTGAGTGGAGACTTTTTATATATCTATTATGTCTAATTGGTTTATAACATTGTTTACCTCCTCTATTTACTTATTGACTTTCTGTCTGATTGTTCTATTCAGTATTTAAAGTGAGGTATTGAAGACTCCAACTGTTATTGTGGAATTGTTTATTTCTCCTTCAGTTCTATTACATATTTTGGGGTTCTTTAGTTAGGTGTGTGTATTTTTATAATTATTTCCTGATTTGAAACTTTCATCAATATATAATGCCCTTCCTGGTCTCCTATAAACTGTTTTTTACTCAAAGTCTGTTTTTCTGACAACAATATAGCCATACTCCAATTCTATTTATGTTACTATTTACATGAAATATCATTTCCCATCCTTTTACTTCCTTATTTTGTTGTCTGGCCTTTTCCATGCTTTTAACACTTCAAAGATGTTACACTTTGTGTAAGTTTTTAGCCATTTTTGTCCTTATACCTAAAGTCAGTCTCTTGTAGACAGTATGAGGATGGATTTTGTTTTTTATTCACTCTGCAAATTTCTGCCTTAAATAGTTAATTTTAATCCATTTACATTTAAAGTAATTAGTGATGAGGAAGAAGTTATTTCTGCTGTTTAGCTATTAGTGTTCTGTGTGTCTTATTTATATTTTATTCCTTGATCTTGCCATTATTGGCTTTAGTGCAGCATTTTGATTTCCTTCTTCTTTCCTTTTCTATATATTTATTATTTATTTCTTGGAGGTTACATTGGGAGATTAAAACTAACATTTTAAATTCAGAGGAACCTAGTTTGAATAATATCAATTTAGTTTCAATAGTATGCAAACACTCTTTCCCTGTACATTTCTCCCATGTATATTATTATTGTCAGTCTTCTTGTGTCCTTATACCTAAAGTCATATTACATCTTTATACATTGTGCACCCATTAACATAGATTTATAATTACTATTTTATGCATTTCCCTTTTAAATCATATAGAAAAGAAGTTATAAACAAAAAATACATTGATATTGGCTTTTCTTTTGCCTATAGTTAACCTTACCAGTGTTCTTTATTTCTTCAGCTAGCTAATATTACTGTTTCATGTTATTTTCATTTCATGGTAAAGGACTCCTTTTAATATTTCTTTCAAAATTCTGCATAATTTATTCAAATTGGCTGAACTTTCCTTCTACCTGCCCAAATCTGCTGTTGAACAAATTTAGTGAATTTTTCATTTAATCTATTGTACATTTCACCTTCAGAATTTCTGTTTTGTTTCTTTTTTATAATTTCTATCTCTTTAATGATAGCTTCATTTTTTTCATGCATGATTCATTTATTGTTTGCTATAGGTTTTTAAAATATATTTACTTTATCAAGTTTCTTTCTATGCTAATTTTCTAAAAGTTTTCATTTTATTTTTAATCAAGAATGACTTCTGGGGCTTCCCTGGTGGTGCAGCGGTTGAAGGTCTGCCTGCCGATGCAGGGGACACGGGTTCGTTCCCTGGTCTGGGAAGATCCCACATGCCGTGGAGCAGCTAGGCCCATGAGCCATGGCTGCTGAGCCTGTGCATCTGGAGCCTGTGCTCTGCAATGGGAGAGGCCACAACAGTGAGAGGCCTACGTACAGCAAAAAATAAAATAAAATAAAATAAAATAATAATGACTTTCTGGTGTTTATCATTTGATCTAATTAAGATAATTGATTTTAATCTGTTAATGTAGTGGATTAAAACACCAAATGATGTTTTAATGTTTAGTTAATTCACCATTCTTGGGATAAGGCAACATTGGCCATATGTATTACACAAACATACACATACTCAAATGTTTGGGTATATTTACAAAGATATCCTACTAAATTTGTTTTAGTAAAATATTTATACTTATACAATATAGAATTTAAGCTCATTAAGTGTGGATTATTTTGCATATCTGATATACTATTGTATTTCTAACACTAGGAACAAAGCTTAACACCTAACAGATGTTCTATACATTTGTGTTTAAAACATAAAAGAATTAAATAATAAATTAACTTGATATAAATTTTATTTCTTCCACTTTCCATGTCAGGTTCAGTGCCAATGTTACAGTTGCCAAAGAAAGAATTAATGAACTTGAATATTGGTCAATATAAATTTCAAAAATTTTTAATCAAAATGAAAATATAGAACAAAAACCATAAAAGAATATCCAAAATCTGCATGAGCGCATTCAATACACTAAAGTATATGAAATTACTATCCCCAAAGAAGAAAAAGAAAAAATGAGAAGAAATAGATATTTGAAGCAATAATGACTTTGACAAAACCAAAACACCTAAGTGTGTCACAGTCAACCTGTTGAAAACCAAAGACAATAGGAAAAATTTAAAGGCCACTAGAAAAGAAGACACATTACCCACAACAGAACAAAAAGGAGTAATATATAATATTTCTTGTCAGAAACCATGCAAGTAAGAAGATGCTAGACTACATATATTTAAAGTGTTGATTGGAAAATTATGCAAATTCTGTACTCAACAAAAATACTCTCCAAAATTAAGGTAATATAAAGACTATTTTAGACAAGCATTGAGTAAAACAATACCAAAGACTTAATCTACAAGAAATAGTAAAGGACAATTTTCAACCTGTAGGAATATATATATGTAGGTAAAAAACTTGAATCTACACAAAGAAAAACAAAGTACTGGAAATTGAATATATAAATATAAAATAAAATATTTTCTTTTCTTGTGTCTAATTGCTTAAAAAGTAACTAACCATTTAAATCAGACATAGTCTCAATGTATTATGCATTCAAGGTTATGTAAAAGTAAAACATAAAACAATAACACAAGGAATAGGAGGGCAAAAT
Source organism: Physeter macrocephalus (assembly GCF_002837175.3). Lineage (NCBI taxonomy): Eukaryota > Metazoa > Chordata > Mammalia > Artiodactyla > Physeteridae > Physeter > Physeter macrocephalus. Next base: position 50,887,511 of record NC_041232.1, on the reverse strand, counting down.
TGGGAATCTAGAGTTATAATGTTCTTACACTAAACATGAGATAGCATGATAATTTAGAAAACTAGACATATAGGGCAACTGCTACAATATATTTTTTAAAGGTATAAATAATAAACCCATAGAGAAGAAAAGTAAAGCATATCAAAATTTGTAAGTTGTGGTTAAAGAAGTGGTTGGGGGAAAATTTATAACATTTAATGACTCATTAGAAACTGAAAATCCTATTAGCAATCTAAGCTTCTGAATTAAGAAACTAGAGAAATTAAATGAAAAGTAAGAAGGAAAAGGTATAGTAAATCTTAAAGCAGAAATAAATGAAAAATGAAAATAAAAGAAAATAGAGACAATAAATTAACCCAAAGTCTCATTCTTTAAAAAGATTCAATAGTCTAGAAGAAATGAGCAAATTCTTCAAAATGTACAATTTTCCAACAATGAACCACGAAGAAATAGAAAATATAAACAAACCAATTACCAGTAATGAAACTGAATCAGTAATTTTAAAACTCCCAACAAACTAAAGTCCAGGACCAGGAGTCTTCACAGGTGAATTCTACCAAGCATTAAGAGAATAGTTAACAACAAAACTTCTCAAACTAGTTCAAAAAATTTCAGGGGAATAAACACTTCTGAACTCATTCTATGTGGCCAGCATCACCCGGATACCAAAACCAGACAAAGATATCACAAAAAAGAAAAAAATACAGGCAAATAATAATGATGAATATAGATGCAAAAATCCTCAACAAAACATTAGCAAACTGAATCCAATAATACATTAAAAGGATTATACACCATGATCAAGTAGAATTTATTCCAGGGATGGAAGCATTTTTCAATATCTGCAAATCAATCAATGTGATACACTACATTAACAAATTGAAGAATAAAAACCATATGATCATCTCAATAGATGCAGAAAAAGCTTTTAACAAAATTCAACAGCCATTTATGATAAAGAATAAACTCTGCAGAAAGTTGGCATAGAGGGGACATACCTCAACATAATAAAGGCTATGTATAAAAAAACCCAGCTGACATCATAATGGTGAAAAGTTGAAAGCATTTCCTCTAAGATCAGGAACAAGGCAAAGATGCCCTTTCTCGCCACTCATTCAACATAGTATTGAAGTCAATACTATGTTGAATGAGTGGCGAGAAAGGGCATCTTTGCCTTGTTCCTGATCTTAGAGGAAATCAGACAAGAAAAAGAAATAAAAGGAATCCATATTGGAAAAGACTGTCACTGTTTCCAGGTGACATGATACTATAAATAGAAAGTCCTAAAGACCCCACCAGAAAACTACTAGAACTCATCAGTGAATTTGGTAAAGTTGCGGGATATAAAATGAATATACAGAAATCTGTTGCATATCTATACATTAACAAAGAACTATCAGAAAGAGAAATTAAGGAAACAATCTCATTTACCATTGTATCAAAAAGAATAAAATACCTAGGAATCAATCTACCTAATAAAGTAAAAGACCAGTGCTCGGAAAACTATAAGACACTGATGAAAGAAGTTGAATACAACACAAACAAATGGAAAGATATGCTGTGTTCTTGGATTGCAAGAATTAATATTGTGAAAATGATCATACTACCCAAGGCAATCTACTGTTTCAATGTAATCCCTATCAAAATGCCAATGGCATTTTTCACATAACTAGAACAAATAATATAAAAACTTGCATAGAAACACAAAAGACTTCAAATAGCCAAAACGATCTTGAGAAAGAAATTCACAAATTTCTAGTCAGACTGACCAAAGGAAAAAGAGAGTGGTCACAAAATAACTAACATTAGGAAGGAAAAAAAAAGAGTAATTAATACTTAACCCACAGATATTTATAAAAATTAAAGTTTGTTATAAATATAGCAAAATATTTGCAGAATTTATAGACAGATAAATACAAAACATTGAAAACTAATTAGAGAAAATCTAAATAAACTGAATGATAGAGCATTCATGTAGCTGTAATTCATGGACTGGAACACTCAATATTATTATGTTAGTTCTCTCTTATTTGATTTATATATTCAATATAATCCCAGTCAAAATCTCAGCAAGATTTTTGTAGGTAGGGAAAAGCAGATTCAAAAATGCATGTATAAAAGAAAAGGAACTTGAATAGCTATAGAATTTTGAAGAGAAGAAGCAAAGTTAGAGGATTCACATAACCTGATTTCAAGGCTTACTACAAAGTAGCATTAATCAATACAGTGTCATATTGACAAAAGGATAGATACATAAATGAAACAGAATAGAGAACCAGAAATAGATCCACACACAGAGTAAACTAATTTTCACAAAAATCCAAAGGCAACTAGATGGAGAAAGGATAACATTTTCAATAAGTTATACTAAAAAATGGCTATTCATATGCCAAAAATATAGCTTATAAATCCAAAATCATACCAAAAAAATAAATAAAAATTCAGAAATCCACACCATTAAATATAATATAGAAGCCCTGAAAAGAGACAGCCAGTGGTAAAGGGTAGAGAACACTGAAAACAATGATAATTAAACTAAGAATTGGCCTTTCAAGAGAAACAAAAAAGTTGGTAGACTTTGGGAATTTTTTCAGTTACTGAGGCGAATATAACTGTCAACCTAGAATATATATAAAAATAGACTATGTTTTAAGCACCAGGGAGAAATAAAGACATTTTTATATGAACAAAACTTAAGAAGGAAATTATAAAGGATATACTTTGTGCTGAAAGGAATTAATTCTACATGGAAAGTCAAGAGTTAAAAAAGGAATGATCAGAAAAATAAATAAATAAATAAATAAATAAATAAATAAATAAAAATTCAGGTATAAGTATATGTGAAACAAATATTGGCCAGGCCAAAAATAATAATGATTCTATACAGAATAAAATTTTATATATTTAATTACAGTACTTAGATTATATGTGTTGAGAGTGCAGTGATATGAGGTGATATGTCCTAAAGTCCTTGTATTTTTAAAGAAGATGATCATACCTGTTAGCTTTAGATGCTAAGTTAAAGAACTTTTAAATTTTCCACCACCAACATTTAATAAATATAACACATAAATTTCAAAATTTTGGAGCTAAATAATCTTTAAAAATTAAAAAAAAAAACTAGCAATGATAGGGAGTAATACAGAAGTTATGAGATAAATGGAGAATACAAATAAATGGTAAATATACAAAAAGCCATTTTTCAAAGTAGACTAAATGTTCTACAGTTTGAAATGAAATGAAGATCAATTTAAATGCAATTTTTAAAATACATTCACAAATCACCAGGGGAAGGAGGGAGAGAAAATTAAAAGAGGGGAAAAAAAGTGCGACAATACTATTAGGCAATATTCATGTATAGGCACAGAGGTAAAATAATTCATACATAATGGAAATATCATCAATTCACCAAGTAAGAAAAAGTTTCTAAACATATATAAATGTAGTAACCGAGTCAAAACATATTAATAAAAGAATTAGAAGAAATTTTAAAAGTCTACCGTAATGGCAGGAGATTTTAACACAATACTCTCAGTAATTAATAGATCAGAAAGGATGTAGAGGATTTGAACTGCACATTAGCAAGATTGATCTAATCGGCAGATATAGAACAGCACAACCAATAACCACAGAAAACACACACTTCTCAAGTATATATGGAACATTATAAACAATAACCATAGACTTGGCTGTGAAGCAAGTTTCAACAAATTTAGAATAATTGATATAATAAAAATTATTTTCATTGCCACAGTGCACTTAACTTAGAAATCAATTACAAAAAGCGAAACAGAAAAATCACATACATTTTGAAATTAAGAAGCATGTTTAAAATAACTCAGAGGTCCAAAAGGAGTAATAATGAAGACTGCAAATATTTATAACTTATCCGTATCCTAAAATTATAGGACAGAAATTACAAATTAGTACTTATGTGAAAACACACAGCCCTAAATGCTTATTTTTAAAATAAGACTAAAACAATAAGATAAGCATGAATGTTAAAGAAAGAAAAATAACTCTAAAGAGAGTAGAAAGATGTAATTTTTTAAAAGAAATTAATTAAATGGAAAACAATGATGTAGTAGACAGTATCAAAAAATAAAAGATACTCCTCTGTGCGTGTGTGTGTGTGTGTGTGTGTGTGTGTGTTTCTGTGTGTTTTAAAAGACAGCAAAATAGTCATGTCTGATGAGAACAAAGCAAAATACTTGAATAACAGGCACTGGTAGTATTTAAAAAGGAATAAAATAATATAATGAATAGCATTATTTCAATAAACTTGAAAATGCACACATTTTCAGAGAAAAAATCAAAACTAACTCAGAAAAGAAAAACAAAAAGGAAACAACTATCCAATAACCACTGAATAAAATAAATCAACAGATAAAAATCTTCCTATAAAGAAACATCAGGTCTAGATGGTTTACCAAGAAAAGAACTATTTCAGAGTAAGGAAAAACAGGTACAAATTTATTATATTTCTTTTATCTTGAAATAATTTTAGATTTACAGATTTGTAAAGATAGTACACAAAGTTCCCACATGCCCTCCACTCAGCTTGCACAAAGGTTAACATCTTACCTAACCAATATATATTTATTAAATCTAAGAAATTAGCAGTTATAAAGTTGTATTAACTAAAGCACAGACTTTATTCAGATTTCACAAGTTTATACACTAATATCCTTTTTCTGATTTAGGATATCATACAGGATACCACTTTGCATTTAATGATTATGTCTTGTTAGTAACCTCTGTTTTTTTGACAGTTTATTTTTCCTTGCTTTTCATGACCTTGACACTTGCAGAATATCTCTCACTTTTAGTCTGTATGATGTTTCTCATAGTTTATGGAATACCACAGAGGTGAAATGCCCTCCTTATCATATCAGAGGGGACATGATATGAACATGACGGTATTCATGTTAAACTTGATCACTTGATTAAGGTGGTGTCTGCCACTGTGAAATTCTCTACTGTAAAGTTACACTGTTTCTTTTTCCAGATGTTTGTTAAAAGCAAGTCACTAAGTCCAGTCAATACATTGGGAAAGAGGGAAATTACACTCCATTTTCTAGGGGGAGGATATCGAATAATTTGTGGACAGAGGTTAAAACCACCACTGTAATCAATAAATATTTGGGAAGCTTTTCTTGAGGCTATAAAACTCTCCTGCTTTTCCTTTAAATTGCACCCATTGTTTGGGCAGTGGATTTTCTCTGCTGCAATTATTATTGTGGTACTCAAATGGTGATTTTCTATTTTCTTCATTCCTATAAGGTATTATCTAAGGAACATTTATCCATTTTATTCCCTGTATGTACGTTTCCAATTTTATATATACATATATATGCTCTGATGATTTCTGCTTAGGCTTTGGCAGCTTTTTCAATTTGGCTCCTGTGTCCATTTGACATGCTTCCATCTTTTCTTTTTTCTCATTTACTTACTATTATTACAAGACTCCAGACACATTTGTACTTTCCCTGGTCCAGACCTAGAATCAGTCATTTCTCCAAGGAGAAAGTTATTAGAAGCCAATAAAAGGGTACTAAGTTGCTCAAGGCTAGTGTATCACTGCTTCTAGGAAATAAATATAAATATATATATATACTAACCCATATATAGACACATCTCTATATTTCGGAATGTGTCTTTCTGAGTATGTATGTATCTACTTTTGTGTGTGTACTCCTGTGAGAAACAGAGTTATCAACTAGAGTACAGTGTTTATGTACAGTTTTTCTCTTTAGCCTTACAGTATTTAGCAAATCTTTGTTTTTCAAAGTTACTTAGGTCAGTTCTCTACCTACTTCCTTGAGTTATGTTATGCTTATATATTTGTAATACAGTTACATTAATTTGTCACAGTCCACATTTCATCCTAGGATCACTGGACAACCTAGACCATTTTTTTTCAACTTTCATAAAGTTCAATCTTTGACGTATACAGTTCTATGGATTTTGACAAATGGTTGGAGTCATATATCTGCCACCAGAGTGCCATATATATATATATATATATATATATATATATATATATATATATATATATATAGAGAGAGAGAGAGAGAGAGAGAGAGGGAGAGAGTTTCATCACCTTAGAATATCTTATATAACCTCTTTTAAAATATTTTTAAATTTATTTATTTATTTGGCCACACCATGCAGCTTGCAGGATCTTAGTCCCCTGACTAAGGATCCAACTTGTGCCTCGGCAGTGAGAGCACCAAGTGCTGACCACTGGACAACCAGGGAATTCTCCTAGCCTCTTTTTTTTAAAAAAGTCAATCTCTTCTCTAACAACCACTGACAACAACTGATCTATTTTCTAGCCCTACAGTTTTGCCTTTTGCCAGAATATCATATAAACTGAATCATGAAATATGGATCCTATGCATTTATCGTATTTCACCTAACAAATCTCATTTAAAATGCATCCATATTTTTGCATAAGTCAAATTTGTCCTGTTTAATTGCTGAGTTGTATTCAGATTTATGGATGTAATGCATTTATTTAAATCTTCATCTGTTGAAGGACATCTGGATTGTTTCCAGTTTTTGGAGATTATGAATAAAGTTGCTACAACATATAGGTTTTTGTTTGTTTGTTTGTTTGTTTGTTTGTTTTTGTGGTACACGGGCCTCTCACTGTTGTGGCCTCTCCCATTGCGGAGCACAGGCTCTGGACGTGCAAGCTCAGCAGCCATGGCTCACAGGCCTAGCCACTCCGCAGCATGTGGGATCTTCCTGGACCGGGGCACTGACCCATATCCCCTGCATCGGCAGGGGACACTCAACCACTGCGCCACCAGGGAAGCCCATCATACAGGTTTTTGTATGAACATAACTTTTCAATTCACTTTGATAAATATCTAGAAATGTGTTGACTAGGTCACAGGGTAAGTGTATGTTTAACTATATAAGCAACTACCAAACTGTCATCAGCAATTGAATGAGAGTTTTACTGCCCGAGAATTTGGTACATCTGTCTTTTTCATTAAAATTGATCTAATAGGTGTTTAGTATTATGTCATTGTAGTTATAGATTGTGTTCCTTTAATGACTAACAATGCTGAGCATCTTTTAATAAGCTTCTTTGTCATATATATATATCTTCTTTTGTGAAATGCCTGTTCAGATATTTTTCCCAATTTTTATTGGATTGTTTATATTTTTATTTTTTGAGCTTCAAGTGTTCTTTATGTGTTCTTGATTCAAGTTCTTTTTCATAAATATGCTTTGAAATTATATGCTGCCACTCTTTGGTTTGTCTTTTCATTCTCTTAAGAGTATATTTCTCAAAGCAACATTTTTTAATTTAGACGTTTTGGTGTCATATCTACAAACTCATCACCAAACCCAAGGTTACATAAATTCTCCTGTTTTCATCTAGAATCATTACAGATTTATAATTTATACTTATGTCTATGACATATTGGATTTGTGTGTGTGTATGTGTGTTTGTATAAGATATGTGATAAGGTTACTTTTTTTTCTATGAATGCTCAGTTGTTACAACACCATTTATTGCAAGGACTATATTTTTTCACTGAAATACCTTTGAACATTTGTCAAAAATGGTCTTTTATGGCTTTCTATTCTGTTTTATTGATCTGTGTCTATCCTTTCAACAAAACCATAATGTCTTAATAATTTGGTTTTTCGTTATGTTCTGATCAACTATGGTCTTACTGATTTTCTACTTACTGTTAGCATGAGTGACTGAGAGAGAAGTTTTGGAGCTTCAAACTAAAATGGTGGATTTGTTTATATCCCTTCTCAGATCTTCATGCAGTTTGAAGCAAAACTGGTTGTGCTGATTGTAGGACTGTTATATGTTCTTGGAAAATTCACCTCCTTACCGTTAGAGAATATCACTCTTTAACTCATAATATTTCTTGTTCTGAAGTTTACTTTATTGGAAGTTAATAAAAATTGTTTTAGTGTTTTAATGGTATGCTCATCTCCAATTTTCAAACTATTAAATGCATTTACATTTAAACTTGACTTCTTGTGAACAGTGTATTGTTGACTCTCCTTTTCATCCAATCTAAAAATCTGCATTGTAACTGGTGTGTTTAAAATATATTTAAGGTGTTATTGATATGGTTGGGTTAACATTTGTCATGTTTTGCTGCTTTCTACTTTTAAAAGTTATTATTTGTTTTCTGAATAATTATTTTTTCTGGGTTTAATTGAATTTTTAAAAATTATTCCATTATCTCCTCTATTGATATATTATTTATATATCTTATTTTAAAGATTTTTTAGTTGTTATTTTAGGACTTAAAATATGTATTTTTAAATTATATAAGCCTACTTTCAAAGAATAATAAGCTACTTCACATGTTCTGCAAAGAACTTGTAACCAGATATTCACAATCCTCTTTCCCAACCCTTGTGTCATATTACTTTTAAGTATGCTAGGAACACACAGTAAACTGTTAATATTATTCTTTAAATGTTCATTTATCTTTCAGAGAAATATAAATAACAAAAATGGTTCACTTTATCTTCTTTGACTTTGCATTGACATTTAAATTTCTTTACATAAATACAAGTTTCTAGAATAACAGTTTCCTTCTGACTGAAGAACTTTGTTAATAGTTTTCATAGGGTATGTGAAAGTGAAATGGCTATTGCTTCCTTCAGTGCCTTCCTTCCAAGAGTATTTACTTCTCTTTCACTTTTTGTTAGGTACAAATTTCTAGGTAGATGTCTTTGTTTTCTCTCTGTTTTTTTCTTTTTTTTTTAAAGATGTCAATCTCTTGTCTTCTTACTTGCATGGTTTCTACTGAAAAATCTGCTGTGATTTGTGTCCTTGTTTCTCTCTATGTAATGTGTTTTGTTTTGCTTTTTTAATCAAGGAGACTTAAAGATTATCTCTTTCATTTTCAGCAGTTTGAATATGATATACCTAAAAATTCTGGTATTTTTATTTTCTACTATTTATCCTGTTTCATGTCCTCTGAGCCTCCGGGACCTGTAATTTAGCATCTGTCATTAATATTGGAAATTTTTCAGCCATAATATCTTCAAATATTGTCTACCGTCTTGTTTCTTTCCTGAATTGATTCCAATTATGTAAAATTTAGATAGATTAATGTTGTCCCAGATATCTTGGATGTTCTTTTCTTTTAAAGTCACTCAATTCTTCCTGCAATTAAATTTTTGTAATTTCTCTTGATCTATTTTCAAGTTTACTGGAACGTTTTTTTAACTTTCATGTCCAGATAAGTTCATCAAAGTTACTCCTCATATTTTCATTCTTTAATGTCTAACATTTTTGTTTAATTATTTATTATAGTTTCCATCTATTTTGCTGAAATTACCTCTGAACTTTTATATTATGTACTTTTTCCATAATATTAGTGTTTTTGACATACTAACTTATCAACTATCTTAAACGTCCTATCTTATAATTCCAACATCTGTGTCATATCTGAGTCTGGTTTTAGTGACTGCTTTGTCTCTTCAGACTATTTTTATTATTTATTTTTTGTAAGTCTCCTAATCTATTGATAACTGAGCATATTGTATAGGACAGTGGATACTGAAGTAATTATTTTTAATGTTTGAAAATGAACTCATCTTATCTTCTGCCTGCCCTATTCATGTTATTTTATTCTGGAATCAGTTTGGGTTTGTTGTTAGCTGTTGCTGTGGTTACTGACAGTTCACCAGCAATCTCAAGTTCTCTAGGGATACCTAATTTTTATGGTGTCAGCAAAAATGTCTCTTTTTCTTTATGTTTAACCATCATCTGCCTTAGGATAGTCTTACTTATATTTAGATCTACCCTTTTCACTGCTCCACACAGAATTTCATTCACTTGTATCTCTCCCAGTTGAGTATCTGTTATTTCTGCTCAATATTTCTTAATATTTTCATTTCCAGAAATTCCATTTTGTCCTTTTTCAAACCTGTCATTTTGTTATAATATTTTTACTTCTAATCATTTTCCCAAATTTTCACTTATTTATATAATCATATTATTCTCATTTTCTATTAGGTATAATTACGTATCTCACATTTTTGAATGTCTTGGTCTGATGTGTGTCTTTTCTGCTCTCACTCATGATGTCATCTTTTCTGATTTTCTTTTTGTATTGCCATTTCATATTAATCTGAGATAATATGGAAATTCTTTGAGACCTGGGTTGATATTGAGCTCCTCTAGATAGAACGGTTTTTGTTTTTTTTTCATTCTGTTGAGAACCTGGTATTTCTACCAAATCAGAATCTTTTTATATTCTTGGTGTAGGTTTTATTTGCTTGCCTATTTTACAGTAACAAAGGTGTTTTGCATTTGGACTGAAACTTTCATAAAGATTAGATTTTGGTTAATAATTCTCCTAAAAATAATTGGCCCAACTCAATGGTAATTTTAGATTGGCAATTTTCTTTTCATAAAGCAATAAGATAAATTCCCAATCATGTAAATTTTGACACTTTCTTTCCAATATTATACATTTTTTTCTGTTGGTTCTTCTAATGCTTTTACAAATTTGTTGACTTCAAATATGATGCTGAATAGAAGCATTCCTTTCCTTGTTCCTGAATTTAATGTCTGAAATGAGACTACAATATTTATAATTTTGTTTTCTATTTCAGGGAGATACTTTCTACTTGATTTAAAGATGTATTCCATTTCTACCCTACTGAGGTTTTTCATTAAGTAAAAATTCTGATTTTTTTTACTGAATTGTTTGCTGTTCCATTTGTGATAACAAAGTCATTAAAGCACAAAATGAGCAATGCAGATTTTCCTAATTTTAAAATCTCTGAACAGTTAGGTATGACAGCAATTGTTTGCTCCTTCAAGGTTGGTAAAATTTACTTTGAAAATTATCTAAGTTTTTTGTATTTTAGAGGGAGGATTTAGACTATATGTTAAATATCTCTAAATGTTTTTATTTTATTCAATCTTCTTGAGTTACTTTTATTTTCCATGAAAGTATCCATTTTATCTAGGTTTTTATATAAAATGATTAAAAATTGGTCATCTGCACATCTGCAATTGTGTTCCATTTTAATATTTAAATTTATTATTTAAATTTTTTTCATGAGCTTAAATGCATTTATTAACATATTATGTTATATAAATATGTATATATATTTAAATAGACTTCTTTTTTTAGAGCAGTTTTAGGTTTATGGAAAAATTGAATGGAGGGTACACAGATTTCCCATTTACCCCTGACCCCCACACATACATAACCTCCCCCATTATCAACATCCTTCATCAAAGTGATACATTTGTTCCAATCAATGAACCTACATTGACACATCATTATCACTCAGAGTCCATAGCTTACATTAGGATTCACTCTTGGTGTTGTACATCCTATGTGTTTGGACAAATTTTATTGGAGGATAGTTGACTTACAATGTGTTAGTGTCAGATGTACAGCATAGTGATTCAGTTATACATATATATATATATATATATATATTCATTCTTTTTCTGATTCTTATTTATTTATGACCTTTCCCTGATATTTTTAGTCTTAACAGAGGTATTCTTTCTCAAAACAGGATTTTTTTAATTAACAGATTTTATTTTTTAAAGAAATTTTAGATTTACAGAAAAATTGATCAGAAAGTACAAAGTGCTCTCCCTTTCCTCTCATCCAAGTTCCCATATTACTAACTCATGTTAGTATGGTACATTTGTTATAATTGATGAACATATATTGGTATATTATACATTATTGTTACCTAATGTCCATAGGTTCACTTTCACTCCTTTGTTGTACAATTCTAAAGGTTTTGAACAAAGTTTAATGTCATATACTTGCCAGTGTATATGAATTATATCAATATATGTGACAATTATAATGTCATATCCATCAATGCAATGTCATACAGAATAATTTCACTGTCACAAAATCCCCTGCACTCCTCCTATTTATTCATCCTTTCCTCCCTCATACCCCTGGCAGGCACTGATATTTTTACTGTCTCTGTAGATTTGCCTTTCCTTCAGTGTCATAAATCTGGAATCATACAGCATGTAGCCTTTTCAGACTGGCTTCTTTAACTTAAAAATATGTATTTAAGTTTCCTCTGTGTCCTTTTGTAGATTGAGAGCTCATTTCCTTCTATCACTGAATAATATTCCACTGTGTGGATGTACCATAGCCATTTTAGTACTGATAGATGCGTAGTTGTATCTCATTGATTTAATTTGTAATTCCCTAATAAGATATGTTGTTGAGCCCTTTTATTTCATATGCTTATTTGTCAAGAGTTTTAGTCTTGTTTATTGCTGTAACTTGCTTGTATTTCATTTGAATTCTTTTTCATTTAATTGATGTTTTACTCTTTTTTTCAGCATTTATTTCATCTATGCTTCTTTCCCTCTTAGCTTCTGAAGTTGGACTCTTAATTTATTTACTTCATATTTTATGTGTTTAATGATGGAATATATTTAAATATCCAGTAGTTTTATCGTGAGACTTTAGCTGACTTCTAAACAGACTTGATGGAGAGTTGTTGGAAGAATCAGAATGGATGTACTACGTAGAGGCATATGAGGAATACTGTAAGTATTGTGGTAGGTGTTAGATGTATTTATTTACCCAGTAGAGAGAATGAGATAGAAAGTTGTAGTAAAGTCAAGCACAAAGTGAGACACAGATCTTAGCTAAATATGCAACAACTACATAAAACTAAGATCAGAGGAAAAAAATATGAAAGGATAGGTTTTATGCACAAATAAATTCTTAGAGAATATTGTATGTGCTAAAAAATAGACAATTTATTTTCACTGCAAATAAGATCTGAATTCACTGGTGTATAGTTCTTCATCTATATAGTGCCTCATCCTTGAGATCTGTTTTTAATATAAACAGATCTGTTTTTAATATAATTTGTTTTTAATATCAAGGTAGAAGAACAAGAGTTCTTATATTAAACAGAAATAGCTAGGGCAAACACGCTGGTCATCTTTCAAAAAATTAAATAGAAACATCTAAAGAGAGGAAGAATCAAGTTTGTTTTTTTTTTCTATGTGAACTGGAAACAATTGAAGTCACAAAGAAAGAAGTTATAAAACTGGATAATTTTATAACAATTTCATTTTTCAACAAAATAAAAAGTAATTGCTTATGGTAGAATACAACCCTCTCACCAACCCTGCCAAAGATTAATGAGCACTGCCCAGTCCTTTGACAGTTCATCCGAAATCTGAGTGCCTATGTCTTCCCATGTTTGCATATATTTCTGTATGTGCATGTGTATTTGTGAAAGTATGAAAAAACATGTATATGATTGTGTATGTGTGAAATTGCCCACAAAAAATTTGTATGACATTTTTTATAAAGTGTATCCCAGTTTCCTAATACTTAAAAACACTGTGGTTTCAAGATGTTTGCTTAGTAAATTTGTGAAGTAGAACAAGATTTTCTTTTACAAAATTTGAGGGGTTTTCCCACCAAATCCATTTTCTCTCTTTTTCTTTAAGACAACTTTCTCAGAAATTCTTATCCCTAATCTTTCAAAATTTTCTTAGAAAGAATTTGAATACAAAATATTGGCTTTATACTATGGATTTAAGGCAGTGTTTTTGCTCCTCTGGGCATATTTGATCAAATCTCTTCTCTCTAATTGAGGAATAAAAGTCTGTTCTATGCTAAAAAGTTCTAGCCACACATTATTAGATAAAGAATGGATTATAAATTGAAGAGAGCTTTATCATGGCATTCCGACAATCCCAATATTAAGCATATTTAAGCAGATACTTTGACTAAGAATTAAACCAGAATTGTAGAAGCAGAATTTAAAATGAAATGTTGTGAGGTTTCCTTGTCCAAATGTTGTGAACCTAAGAAAGCAACATCTGAAATATTTAATGGGTCTCTCCAATCCCCTTGTCCCAATTACATCCTAATGCAAGTAGGAAGGAGTGGTATTGATGGGAAATGGCTCATTTTCACTCTTAAATGTTAGCTCCACTGAGTCAAAAAGACTGTCAAAGGATGCAGCTTTCTAAGGCAAGTGGAGACATTAGGAGGCAGTGAATACACAGCCTCTTTATTTTAGCAAGTCTTGGTGGGATATTTTTCTGTCCAAGCCCCAGTCTCCACATACAAATTATTAGGAGATGAATTAGTTTCAGAAAATGAAAATTAAACTCAGAAAGTCAAGGGAAATCAGAGTCAGGCAGAAGGGTCCTCAGAGAAAGAGAACAAAGGCCAGAAAGACAAAGAGAAAAGAGGGCAAAGTAGAGAAAAGACAGGGAAATGGGAGAAAACATGGAAGGTCCCAGAAAGGCATGAGCAAGAATGGAAATGCCATTCTGCATGACTTTCTCATCTTGGGAGACCCCAGAGATAGCAGAGCATATAAGGGAAAACTCCCTGCCAAGGAAGCTATTTTGTGATATGAGATGCCTCCAAGGTTCAATATCCAAATGAAATTATAGCACATGATTACTTTTTATCATACAGTGACCAAAGGCTGGACACAGCTACTTCTTGAAAGCCAGAATAAATTCTAAAAATTGGAAGATGATGTACCCCAAATATACCTTGTCTAAGAATCTCTTCAAGTCACTCAACTTCTCATCATACATTTAATTTCTTATTCTGAACTTCCCACCTAGACTGTGAATGACCAACGAACAAGAAATATATTAAGTTGTCTTTCCCTTACGTTCCCTCCTTGCATAGCTTAGGAAATCTCTCTCTATTATTTAAGTTCAAAGTTGATATAAGTCAAATCAGCCTAGTGTAGACAAAAAAGTGCCATGGAAAAAGAAGTATGGTGAGTTGTGTTTCAAATGATTGGCAATACATGAATGAGCATAGAAAGAGATAGTTGGTTTAACTAATGGTAAGGCATGTCCATTAATTAGCTGATAAAACAAATTATTCCAGATACAGCACAGAAAAAATATAAGTGAACAAAAAGACAAAGGATAAATTAATCAATAGTAGAACCACAAATTAATCCAAATAGCTCTAATATGTTCAATTTTCTGGGTATGATGAAGACAAATAAGCCACATTATTGCAATTCCTCTGGAGTCCATGTTGTCAAAAGCTCACAGTGCTGAAAGGGGTTATCTGTGATAAGGTCTCCTGTATATCTACAATCAGAGGAAGAAAGTAAAAGCCAGAGCTGAAGCTGGTATAAATAAGTACGATGTGTATGGAGGCAAAGATTTTGCGTGTGGGGAAGGAGGGAGTGGCTGGAAATTAGATAGAAAAGAGAGATTCTTCCTTGTCTAAGATTTTGTGGGATAGACTACCAAGCATTGTTGTTTCCAAAACTTTTCTTTTGATCACCCTCTATTCAAAGGCACCAGATCCTTATATACATCTATCTCTATTTCTATATCTATCTATCTATCTATCTATCTATCTATCTATCTATCTATCTATCTATTTATCCATTCATCCAAGCCAGGTCTGTTGTCTGTTAATATTTTACCAAGATGTTCTTCCTGTAGTTATCGGTCCATCTGCTACACATTTTGGTATTGATTTTCTTTGCTAGAGCCTGGTTAATATACCCTTAAATACACCAAGATCTACAGCTTGATCTTCTGATCCTTATCAGTCATGTTAGCAAATCCTATGATTTTTCCCATCACAATATCTCATGTGGCAAGAGAACAAGCAGAGGTGAAACAACAATGATGGCAATAGTCACCTTGAGGTCCCTAAGCTGATGTGCATTCCATAAGGTCAGGATATGCCTCTTAAGGGGAAGATTCAAGTGATATCAACCATCCAACTATCCAGGGCTGAATCACAGCAACAGTGCAACACCAAACAGGAAGCTTTACTGCTTTCCCAATTACCTCCTATGATGTACCAGACACATTGTTTGGTACCAGAGGTTTTCACATTTATATTTTCAGTTTTGACCTTGTGTTACAAGATTTAAAGATTCTTTTGATGTTGAGAAACAAAATAAGAACACTTGGATAGATGAAATGCATAATTTTTTTTTACTTACAGAACCAAATGAGAGAAGGCTGCCATGCAGGGCCACACAGATGGTTGGTGCATCTGGGGACAGGGTAACAGCAAGGTAGAACTGTAGGAGGAGGTGTATTTATGGAAAGTATGGTGGGGTTAGTTAGTTTCACTGGATTCCTAGAGATTGGGTATTTTGAATAATTCTTTGGGCCTAAGAAAGAAGGGGCTGTCCCTGGATATTACATGTCTGAGGGCCTCTTGAAGTTGGACATGTGTGTATTGTAACCTAGAAGTGTTAGACCTTGACAAGAGAAGTAATTGGGGGCAGGGTAGAATTGAGAATTGTTAGCCATGACTTCAAAACTGGGTGAAGACAGCACTTGGGTGATACTATATTATAGATCTCTCCCCTAAACACCCAGCTCAAATATTTAACTTCCTTCTAGGCAGTTCCACATGGATGTTTAATAGGCATCTCTAACTCAAAATGTCCAAAACTAAACTTTTCATCTTCCTAACCCACAATTGCTCTTCCCATAAAGAATAAAATTGCAATAAACTTGCCTTTTACCATGAGAATTATCAAGACTTTTGCTCATCTCTACTGTCTGATCTCCAACTTTCTCACCTTATGTCATGCAGTGGTGACATGGCTGACAGCTTGACTTTCTCTAAAATGATGTAGACAAGTGTTGAAGCAACAGAAAACAGAACTCAGACAGGTGGACCAGCTTTGACTTTTGATTTACAGTGAGCACCATCATAAATTTTTATAACATGTCACCAGCTTAGGCTTAGTCAATGGTGTTAATCTTGGGTGACAAGTCATGAATGATAAGCAGCTATAACTGAAGTTTCCCCCTTCACACATTTGACAGAGCCAGAAATCTTGACCTGAGATAAAATACCAGCTGCTTGTTCACTGGCTACTTTAAAACCAAACCTTGCAGCAAAGAGCATGGAAGAAATGTCAAAAGTTCCTCAATACATATCTCGTTAACACATAATAAAAATTATCTAGCTGTCATCTTGGAAGGAACAAAAAGTTAGTATGAATTAATTTTTACTCACAGTATTTCAAAGGGACACTTTCTATTCCACACAGCTGTGAACTCTAGTCTACAATAGCTCTCCACCGATCCTGTTAACATTAAATGCATGGATAATAAACTTAAACATTGTGGTAATAAGATTTTTGGAGTTGTTATCCTCTACAGAATCATAAAACTGAGGGACTAAAAAGAACCTTAGATTAATCTGGTCTAAAGCCTCATTTAAACATGTGACAACTGGAGTTCAGTAACTCAGAGAAATTTTCCCAAGGTCCACGTTGCTATTAAATAAAAAAGATGGAAGTTCATCTCATATCTCCCAACTGTGAGTCAGGATTCTTTCCATTCATCACACTATCCTTCTTTTTTATAATGATTCAACCAGTTAAATGAAATTGTTTTCTTTGTATTATCTTTGGCTACACTTATAAATAAATGGGCAACTTCATGGTGAAAATGAAGGTGCAGTTTGAAACATTATGAGAAAGCAACTGGATTCAGAAATTATATTCTTGTATAGACCCCAAAAGTCAATAATAAATGTAAGGAAAGTCAAAATGTCCAACTCAAATAGAGACTATTCCATAAAATTCTAGCAAACATAAGATACTTTAGAAAACTTACTTAGGACAGGGAGGTGTGGAGTTACAAAAGCCTCTATAAAGATTGATATCTAGAAAATATTTTCTGAAGAACAGAGAAGGGAAACTAGAAAAGGCTTCTTTATCATCCAGGTTGTCAGTAAAAATTTATTAAATTTTTTAAATAAAAAGTTTCAAGTTGCTCTGTAGCTGCTCACAATACTTAACTTTCTTCAAAAGTGTCAGATAATTCATCAATACAAGATCTGAATGCAACCCCAGTTAGGAGCCCCCTCATAATCTCACTGTCTATTTAATTTTCATTCATTTCTGTTGTGAGGAGATGAGCTGCTGATGCCTGCTCTGGGCCTGGCTGGTCCCCATGTGGCCATCCTGCTGACACACTTCCTTGACCAATGGCTGAGGGTAGGTACAGCAGATATCCACAAATACAGAGGAGTGAGTCTATGAAATATTCTCATTAGTCAACAAGGACAGAGTAGGAGCTAATGGGGTTTCTGTTTCAACAGAGGGAAAATTTAGGTTAATTATTAGGAAAAACTTTGTAACTATTAGAACATTTAGGGCTCTGGAAACAAGGTACCCAGGGAGGAAGTAAAATCACCTTCACTTAAACGTACCCAAGGTAAGTTTAGCTCACCATTTATCAAGGAATATTAAAAGATTATTAAATCAGGACAACTAAGATGTGCAAAAAAAAAAAAAAATTCCTGGTCTGAGACTATTATCTGACACTTCAAGTTGTGTCATTAGCAGAAAGTTAGATATTAGTCTAGGCACTAGCAGTAAACAAAACCAACAAACACCTCTGTTTTCATTAAGCTTAGAATCCAATGTGGGTGGGGGAAAGAAATAAATAAGTTAAATAAATGTCATTTTATTTTTTTATTTTTTTAATTTATTTTTTTTTTGTGGTATGTGGGCCTCCCTCTGCTGTGGCCTCTCCCTTTGCGGGGCACAGGCTCCGGACGCGCAGGCTCAGCGGCCATGGCTCACGGGCCCAGCCGCTCGGCGGCACGCGGGATCCTCCCAGACCGGGGCGCGAACTCGGTTCCCCTGCATCGGCAGGCCGACGCGCAACCACTGCACCACCAGGGAAGCCCAATAAATGTCATTTTAAATAGTTATAAGCGGTGAACAGAAAACTAAAGTGAGAAGAAGCATGGGAGATTACTGGGTAAGAGGAGCAGTAATTTTAGGTAGGGTTGTTAGAGAAAGACTCAACGAGAAGATGGCATTTGAGTGAAAATCTGAAGAAGCAAAAGAACCACAGAAATTCTAGAGTGTTCCAGGCAAAGAGAATAGAAAATAACAGGCCCTGAATAGAAACCTAATTGATATCTGAAAGAAAAGACAAAGACTTCTTTTTATTTAGATTAGACTGATTAAGGAGGAAGGTGAGCACAAGATAAGCAAAAACGCGTAACTGAATGAAGATAGAGCAGACCACTCAGGCTTTGCATTTCAGATAGGACTTTAGCTTTTATGCTGAGTGCAGTGGAAAACAAAAAGGATGTGATCTCACTTGCAGCTGAACAAGATTTAGCTTTGTTGTGTTTGGAAAAGACTAAAAAGGAGAAAGAATAGAGAAATGAATTAATAATCTTGGAGGCTTTTACAATAACAAAGGTGAAAGAGCATGAAAATTGAGATGCTATAGTGGAGATGGTTTGATGAAGTCAACATCTAGATTAATTTTAAAGTTATAGTCAACAGAATTTGATGAAGAGTGAAGAGAATACACTGAGGTAATGGAAGGAGGAACATCAAGAACAACATCATTATAGTGTAATCCCAAGAGTTACTATTAAAAACTTGTGCAAAATGGTATACTTAAAAGGCCAATAGAAGGATTCAATGGAAAACTAAAAATTAAAAGGAAATATAGGAAAATACACAATCATGCTGAAAATGTTAATATCCATACTCAGTAAGTAATAGAAGTAGACAAAATATTAGTGGAGGTAAATAGGATCTAAACAACACTATCAGTTATCTTAATCTAATGAATATTGATCAAACAGCAAACGAGACAAGAAAAAAGCATATCCTACTTTCAAGGTCATACAAAATATTCAACAAGATAGATCACATGTTGAGTAATAAAACAAGTGCCAATAAATCTCAAAGACCGAACTATTATAGAACATGTTCTTTGAACACAGCAGAATTAATTTAGAAATCAATCAAAAGAATGCATATAGAAAGTGACACATATTTTGGAATTAAGGCACTTCCAAATAACCTATAAGAAAAAAATAAATAAAGGGAAAAGGAAGGAGAGAGAGGAGAAATAAAAAGGAAAATTGGCAAAATTTCCAAAATGAAGAGTAATGAAAATACAATTTATCAAAATTTATAGAATGCAAGTAACACAGGGCTTGGAACAATAAGAAAGACTTAAAAACAATTATCTAAATTTCAAACAAACCAAGGGAATATATTAAAACCACCTTAATTTCAAAGTAAATATTAGAAAGTAATAAGGTAGAGAGGGCAGACAGTGGAAGAAAAAACTACAAACCTGCAGCCTGTGGAACAAAAACCACATTCACAGAAAGAAAGACAAGATGAAAAGGCAGAGGGTTATGTACCAGATAAAGGAACAAGATAAAACCCCAGAAAAACAACTAAATGAAGTGGAGATAGGCAACCTTCCAGAAAAAGAATTCAGAATAATGATAGTGAAAATGATCCAGGACCTCAGAAAAAGAATAGAAGCAAAGATCGAGAAGATGCAAGAAATGTTTAGCAAAGACCCAGAAGAATTAAAGAACAAGCAAACAGATGAAAAATACAATAACTGAAATGAAAACTACACTAGAAGGAATCAATAGCAGAATAACTGAGGTAGAAGAACTGATAAGTGACCTGAAAGACAAAATGGAGGAATTCATTGCTGCAAAACAGAATAAAGAAAAAACAATTAAAAGAAATGAAGACAACCTTAGAGAATTCTGGGACAACATTAAATGTGACAACATTTGCATTATAGGGTCCCCAGAAGGAGAAGAGAGAGAGAAAGAACTAGAGAAAACATTTGAAGAGATTATAGTCAAAAACTTCCTTAACATGGGAAAGGAAAAGCCACACAAGTCCAGGAAGCACAGAGAGTCCCATACAGGATAAACCCAAGGAGAAACATGCCAAAACACATAGTAATCAAATTGGCAAAAACTAAGACAAAGAAAGATTATTAAACGCAGCAAGGGAAAAACAACAAAAAATATACAAGGGAACTCCCATAAGGTTAACAGCTGATCTCTCAGCAGAAACTCTACGAGCCAGAAGGGAGTGGTATGATATACTTAAAGTGAGGAAAGGGAAGAACCTACAAACCAGATTACCCTACCCAGAAAGGATCTCATTCAGATTCAATGGAGAAATCAAAAGCTTTACACACAAGCAAAAGCGAAGAGAATTCAGCACCACCAAACCACTTGTACAACAAATACTAAAGGAACTTCCTTAAGTGGGAAACACACACGAGAAGAAAAGGACCTACAAAAACAAACCCAACACAATTAAGAAAATGGTCATAGTAACATACATATCGATAATTACCTTAAACGTGAATGGATTAAATGCTCCAACCAAGAGACAGAAGCTTGCTGAATGGATACAAAAACAAGACCCATATATATGTTGTCTACAAGAGACAGACTTCAGAATGAGGGACACATTCAGACTGAATGTGAGGGGATTGAAAAAAGATATTCCATGCAAATGGAAATCAAAAGAAAGCTGGAGTAGCAATACTCCTACCAGATAAAATACACTTTAAAATAAAGAATGTTACATGAGACAAGGAAGGACACTACATAATGATCAGGGGATCAATCCAAGAAGAAGATATAACAATTGTAAATATATATGCACAAAACATAGGAGCACTTCAATACATAAGGCAACTGCTCACAGCTATAAAAAAGGAAATCAACAGTAGTACAAAAATAGTGGGGGGCTTTAACACCTCACTTACACCAATGGACAGATCATCCAAAATCAAAATAAATAAGGAAACAGAAGCTTTAAATGACACAATAGACCAGTTAGATTTAATTGATATTAATAGGACATTCCACCCAAAAACAGCAGATTACACTTTATTCTCAAGTGTGCATGGAACATTCTCCAGGATAGATCACATCTTGGGTCACAAATCAAGCCTCAGTTATTTTAAGAAAATTGAAATCATTTCAAGAATCTTTTCTGAACACAACGCTATGAGACTAGAAATAAATTACAGGAAAAAACAGTAAAAAGCACAAACATATGGAAGCTAAATAGTACATTACTAAATAACCAAGAGATCATTGAAGAAATCAAAGAGGAAATCAAAAAATACCTAGACACAAATGACAATGAAAACACGACGATCCAAAACCTATGGGATGCAGCAAAAGCATTTCTAAGAGGGAACTTTATAGCTATAAAAGCCTACTGCAAGAAACAAGAAAAATCTCAAATAAACAATCTAACCCTACACCTGAAGTAACTAGAGAAAGAAGAACAACAAAACCAAAAGTTAGCAGAAGGAAAGAAAGAATAAAGATCAGAGCAGAAATAAATTAAATAGAAACAAAAAAACAACAGCAAAGATCAATAAAACTAAAAGCTAGTTATTTGAGAAGATAAACAAAATTGATAAACCATTAGCCAGACTCAAATTCGTAGACAGGTATAACCTTCCAAGACTGAACCAGGAAGAAATAGAAAATATGAACACACCAATCACAAGTAAGGAAATTGAAACTGTGATTAAAAATCTTCCAACAAACAAAAGTCCAGGAACAGATGGCTTCACAGGCGAATTCTATCAAACATTTAGAGAAGAGCTAACACCTATCCTTCTCAAAGTCTTCCAAAAACTTGCAGAGGTAGGAACGTTCCCAAACTCATTCTATGAGGCCACCGTCACCCTGATACCAAAACCAGACAAAGATACTACAAAAAAGGAATATTACAGACCAATATCACTGATGAATATAGATGCAAAAATCCTCAATAAAATATCAGCAAACAGAATCCAAATACACATTAAAAGGATCACACAGCATGATCAAGTGGGATTTATCCCAGGGATGCAAGGATTCTTCAATATATGCAAATCAATCAATGTGATACACCATATTAACAAATTGAAGAATAAAAACCATATGATCACCTCAACAGATGCAGAAAAATCTGTTGACAAAATTCAACACCTATTTATGATATAACTCTCCTGAAAGTAGGCAGAGAGGGAACATACCTCAACATAATAAAGGCCATATATGACAGACCCACACCAAACATTCTTAGTGGGGAAAAACTGAAAGCATTTCCTCTAAGATCAGGAACAAGACAAGGATGTCCACTCTCACCACTATTATTCAACATAGATTTGGAAGTCCTAGCCACAGCAATCAAAGAAGAAAAAGAAATAAAAGGAATACAAATTGGGAAAGAAGAAGTAAAACTGTCACTGTTTGAAGATGACATGATACTATACATAGAGAATCCTAAAAATGCCACCAGAAAACTACTAG
>NC_041232.1:50863654-50863893 GCF_002837175.3 Physeter macrocephalus | reverse complement strand
GACAATATGGTACTGGCACAAAAACAGAAACATAGATCAATGGAAAAAGATAGAAAGCCCAGAGATAAACCCACGTACTTATGCTCAACCAATCTATGACAATGGAGGAAATGATAAACAATGGAGAATAGACATCCTCTTCAATAAGTGGTGCTGGGAAAATGGGACAGCTACATGTAAAAGAATGAAATTAGAACACTCCCTAACACCATACACAAAAATAAACTCAAAATGGATTA
>NC_041232.1:50830449-50863451 GCF_002837175.3 Physeter macrocephalus | reverse complement strand
ACCTAAATAGACATTTCTCCAAAGAAGACATAGAGATGGCCAAGAAGCACATGAAAAGCTGCTCAACATCATTAATTATTAGAGAAATGCAAATCAAAACTACAATGAGATATCACCTCACACCAGTTAGAATGGGCATCATCAGAAAATCTACAAACAACAAATGCTGGAGAGTGTGTGGAGGAAAGGGAAACCTCTTGCACTCATGTTGGGAATGTAAATTGGTACAGCCACTATGGAGAACAGTATGGAGGTTCCTTAAAATACTAAAGGTTGAATTACCATATAATCCAGCAATCCCACTATTGGCCATATACCCAGAGAAAACCATAATTCAAAAAGACACATGCACCCCAATGTTCATTGCAGCACTATTTACAATAGCCAGGTCATGGAAGCAACCTAAATGCCCATTGACAGATGAATGGATAAAGAAGATGTGTATATTAACGCATATATGTGGAACTTAGAAAAATGGTACAGATGAACTGGTTTGCAGGGCAAAAATAGAGACACAGATGCAGAGAACAAACGTATGGACACCAAGGGGGGAAAGCGGCGGGGAGGTAGGGGTTGTGTGTGATGAATTGGGCGATTATGATTGACATGTATACACTGATGTGTATAAAATTGATGACTAATAAGAAAAAAAAGAAAATAATAAGGTAAAATAAACTAAAATGTAGACAAAAATATAAAAAAATAGCAAAGATAAAAGTTAGTTATCTGAAAGGATCAATACAATCAATAAACTCCTAGCAAGACAGATTAGGAGAAGAAAGAAAAAATAAGTTGTTAATATCAGGAGTTATCACCACAAATCTTGGAGATATCAAAAGGAATATAACAGAATATATGAGTGACATTATGCAAACAAACTTGATAGTTTGTATGAAATAAAAGAAAGTTTTGAATAAACAGCCTACCAAACTGGCATGAGATTAAAATAAAAATTTTGAATAATCTCTTATTTTTCAAAGAAAATTACACACACAGACAAATCCAAGTCCTATCATTTCACTAGAGAATTTTACCAAACATTTAAGAGGAACTTCTTTTAGAAAACAGAGTAGTAATAAAGATCTTCCAACCCATTTTTTGAAGGCAGCATAATTACTGTTGCAATATCTGAGAAACACATTACAAAAAATATTAAAGACAGACGTTATTCAAAAACATGAACATTAAAAAGTCTTCAATAAAATAATATCAAATATAATTCAGCAATACATTAAAAAAAGCAATACAACTTGAACAGGTTAAGTTTAACCCAGGAGTGCAATGTCATTTCATATTTAAAATCCACTAATGTAATCTTTATTATAACGAAATAAAGAAGAGAAATTGTATGAGAAATTCAATAGGTGTGGAAAAAATTTTTGACAAAATTAAACACACAATCCTAAGTTTTAAAATTTCTGGGCTTCCCTGGTGGTATGGTGGTTAAGAATCTGCCTGCCAATGCAGGGGACATGGGTTTGATCCCTGGTCCAGAAAGATCCCACAGGATGCAGAGCAAGTAAGCCCGTGCACCATAACTACTGAGCCTGCACTCTAGAGCCCATGAGTCACAACTACTGAAGCCTGTGTACCACAACTATTGAAGCCCATACACCACAACTCCTGAAGACCATGCACCTAGAACCCGTGCTCCACACCAAGAGAAGCCACGGCAATGAGAAGCCCACACACCGCAATGAAGCATAGCCCTCACTTGCCACAACTAGAGAAAGACCACACACAGCAACGAAGACCCAAAGCAGCCAATAAATAAATAAATAAATAAAATTTAAAAATAAATATAAAATGTCTAAGCAAACCAGGAATTGAGGGGAAATTTTTAAAACCATTAGAGGACAACTATAAAATCATACATGCTTAAAGGTGAAATAACAAACTCTTTCTCCCTAAGATTAAGAACAAGGCTATGATTTTTACTTTCATCTCCTCTATTCAGCATTATGTTACAGCTCCTGGCCAAGTAACAAGGCAAGTAAAATAAGTATAAATTATAAAATTTGAGAAGGGAGATGTAAAACTGTTTTTATTTTCATATGCCATATAATTTTAAAGAAGAAAATGTCAAGGGAGCAACAAAAATTATTAGAAATAGTGAGTCACAGGGTCTCAGGGTGTAAAATTAATACAAAAATATCAATTATATTTTTGTATATTAGTAGAAACAACTGGGATATGAGCTAAAAATTCAATTTATGTTGCCATAAAAATACTTAAACAAAATGTAATAAACACTGTTCAAAACCTCTAAACAGAAAACTACACATTGATGACAGGAAATAAAAAATGTAAATAGAAAAAATGTAAACAGAAAAAATACACCATGTTCATAGATTGAAAGACTATAGTTTAAGACTTTAAAAGATGTCCAATTTCTCTAATTGGTCTATAGATTCACAGCAATCCCAATCCTAATCCCAGCAGGCTTTGTATAGAAGTTTACAGGATAATTCTACAATTTATATTAAAATACAAAAAATATAGAATAGCCAAAATAATTTTAATAAAGAAGAAAAATATTAGAAGAATTAAGCCACATGACATCCGGAGTTATTATAAAGTTACAGTATTAAAGACAGTATGGAATTGGAATAAATATACATACATAGACCAAATAATGTACAACCAAATTTCCAAAGAAATTTACAGGGAAAAGGAAGGTCAAATGATCCTGCAATAATTGAATATACATACAAAAAGAAAAAATGAGCTTCAAATTTTCACCCTCAAAGCATATTACAAAAATAAAAACTTACACAAAAAGTTAAAACTTTTATAAAGCATTTTAAGGAAAATATAGAGGGATGTTTTTGTGTGCTGGGGATAAGGAAATATTTCCTAGATGAAATCCGGAAAGCAATAACCATAAATGAAAAAAAAATCTGAGATTTTAAATTTCATTAAAGTAACTAATCAAAAGGCCATTAAGAAGATAAATATGCAAACCACAGACTGGAAAAAATATTGCCAAAATTTTTCTCTGACAGAGAACTTGCATACAGTACCAGTAAAGAATACATCAAACTCAAATTTAAAGTGATAAACAACCAACTCTTTTAAAAAGCAAAGGATCTGAACAGATATTACAAAGAAAATGTATCCTAATACTCAATAAATATAAGAGAAATTGTTATCATAGCAATGTAAATTAAATCCACAATGAGATGCTACCAAACGCCTATTAGAATGACTAAAATTATGAAGGCGGGCAACAATAAATGTTGATGAGGATGCTGAGTAACCTCAATGGTCATATATTATTTGTGGAGTGTAAAAGTACTCAACTACTCTATAAAAAGTTATGGAAAGCTTTTATAAAATGAAATATAAACCTGCCTGTAATCCAGTCTTCCTACTCCTGGATATTTTGCCAAGATAAAGGAAAACACATGACCCTAAAAAGACTAGAAGAATTATTTTTGTAGCAGCTGAATTGACATTTTCCAAACATTCAAAATAACCAAATGCCTATCAATAGAATTGATGAACTGTGATATATTCATACAATGAATACTCAGTAATTTAAAAATAAGCTAATGATAGATGCAAAATATGGATGAATCTCAGATTAGTGGTGGTCTTTAGGTGAGGTAACAGATTGATTTTGAAAGGACATGAGGGAAATTTCTGTGTTGATAAAATGTAATTTATCTTGATTGGAATGTTGTTTACAGAGATGTATCTATTCATCAAAAATTGTACACTTAGAATTTTTGCCCTTCAATATACATCAGTTTTACCCAGAAAATAAAAGTCTAAAAATAATTGAGTGGTGTGATGAAGGAAAAAACATAAAACATTTTTGTTTTTCTGAATTGCTGTCTAGGCATTTCACAATATGATAACCCTGCTCTCTCCCAGAGACTGGACTTGAATCTAGGGTTTCTGCCATAAATTCCCACTTTGCTTTTCCCCGGGGTGCGGGGGGAGACCTGTAAAAATAACCACTTAGAGTTAAGTCTGCAAAAAGTTAGTGACCTCCACCCCTTATAAGTAATAGGCTCTTTCTGTCCTGTTTTCCATCCCCTTTTCTCCCATGACCAGGGAGAGAGGACTGCCCTTCCCCTGGCTCATTGCAACCCAACCTCCTTCTAGGAAATGTAAGTAATAAATCTTGTGACTCTAATTCCTTTTCTTGGGTATGTTGAAACCTCACCTTCAATCAAAATGTCCCATGTTTTCCATGTCCCCAAAGTAGGAGATCAGGTGCTGAAAGAGATACCTGCCAACCAGTAAGGGTGGTTGGTGCTTCCTCATACAGCAGGTCATAATCTGCATGTTCTTAACTCAGTACACCAACTCCAGATACTCAATACAATTGAGGAGGAGGATGGGATTGTGGGTGCAGTTTGTACCTCATATGATGCCTCAGAGCTGCAAATGTTTCCCTAACTTCCTCCCTCAGACCACTCAGCCTCTCTGGGAAGGAACCACTGCTTGCTGGCAGTCAGTGATGTTGCTCTGTTCTGCTGTGCATTGCTGCTGCCAGGTGCTGCTGTGAATCTCCACCCTAAACTGTTGGTGCTGTAAAAAGTCAGACTCCCTTGCAGAGACGTCCCAGCACGTTGAGCCAAGGTGAGTTAACAGGGACAATCCGACTCTCCCTCTTTACCCCAGGCACGGATTGGGGTGGGCTATGAAATCCTAAGTTAGTGCTAGAGGGGGAGGCTCGTGGCTGGGCCCACTATGTTGGTTCAGGACTGGGTGCTGAGCTTGGGGAGCTGGCCTAACCCACGAAGAAGCAGCTCTAGCAGGACAATCCTGGCATCCTGGGAGGCAAACGCTGTGAGGCAAGTGCACCATATGTTGCTGGAAGAGAAAGCTGGGTCCCGAGAGCACATGGTACCAGCTCCTCTCAAGTCCCCAGAGAAGGTCGACAAAGTACTAGATTCTTGTAAGACCCCTGCCCCATGACTCGGACGTTACTGAGCGTAGTAGCACATCCACAGGTTAAGTGGTGAGTGCTACGTTTTCGGGGCTTGGGTGCTTTCTGAAATACATCGGCTAACGTTGCACTGGTGGAGGTGGACCACGATCCCTGGTCGGAGGTCGAATGGGACACGTTAGAACAGGAGGCAGCAGCATATGAGTTAGGGAAGAAGCAACCTCTGTCCCAGGCGTTCCCTGTTAGTACCAACGTGCCATGATGTCTGACAACCAGTGTGAATGAGAAATAGAGATGCGTAACTACATCATGATAGAAATGCAAGGTTTCCTAGAAAAATAAATGTCCAAAGGGAGAGAGAGAATGGCACTGATTGGCTCTTAGGGGTCTTTGGAATCGGTTCTAAACTTTGCTTACAGCGGCTGAGATGCGCCAGCAGGCCGAATTGGACAAAGACCCCAACATTCCTAATTTGTTAAAAACACCAGGGTATTGAGGGCCCATTTTATCAGACACCTTAGAGGAGTCCCAGACCTGTTGCCACAGGGAGGCGGCTTCTGAATGCGTGGAGCCACCAGGGCAGGAGATGCAGACAAAATTAAAAAGCTGATGGTTTGTGAGGAAGAGAACCCACCCCTACCCCCCAGACCTCGGGGGCCCACAAGGTCAGAAGGAAGAAGCTCCTGGTGTGGATTTTTACACCTCAGCGCCGGGCGCACCATCCATGGCAGCTACTACAGCTAAGGGTTACTGGACAACCCTAGAAGAATGTGAAATTGGGATGGTTCAATGGGTATATCTTGCTCCCACAGAACACCCTAACCACTTCCAACCCAGAGGAGGTGCCCTGGATTCACTAAAGTCTGTTTCCTGAGTTAGTGGCCTACCTGGCTGATTTTTTTACCCTGTCCCCGTTTGCCCAACAGAAGGAACCCAACTCCTCTTTGAGGCTTGTCCTGCAGCTCTCCATGGTGCTCAACTGCTCTGTGTAACACACTTCGCAATACTACAGTATGGGGCATCCAGCAGGAGCCCCTGCGCCCTTTATAATCCTCCATATCTGCCCAGACACCAACACCACATGGAAGAATATGACCCACACCTCCTCCCAAGGAGCACAGTCGTGATGGTCTTGGGCCTCACCGCTCAGCCATCCAGGGAAACCCCAACTACTTTGGTTTCTCTGATCACACAGTTGGTGCCCATTGTGGACCATCACACATGTGGTTCTCCACACAGTGCTTTTCCTTCCCTCCACCTCCAATGCTTCTGCCTTCCTGCACCCTAGAGTCCTGTCTGTTCACACCAGTGCACTTCAGTCTCTCTGGGACCACTTACTTCACTGATCGGGTCCCCAGAACCATCTCTCTTTGTGCCCCCTCATGTCAAAAGCATGTGATATTCAGCCCCATTATATTGGGAGTAGGCCTTCTACTACCCTCACAGGGACTGGGTTAGTTGTCACCGCACTGGAAACAAAACAACATGTCATTAAGGTGAACCCCGACCTGGGAGCCAACCCAGCCAAGCACACTGGGCTGTTATACCAAAGCCCAGCCTTAATGCAACAACAATGGGATTCTTTACCACAGACAGCTTGGATAACTGTTTAGCTCTAGATTACTTACTGGCCCAGGAAGGAGGTGTATTGTTGTAAGGGGCATCACCTGCTTCATATATATTAATAATTCTGGATAAACTCAGACAAGCTTACAAAAGATGGCTCAATAGGTACAAGTATTCCACAATCCACCCAAGTTTTTAACCAAATATCTACCTTAACCTTATCCAAGGGCTTTGATTTATTTTCTTGACAGGATCACAACCAGTGGGGAGATGGTTACAAACAGGATTTCAAACTCTCATTTTTCTATTGATATTGATGATCAGCATTTTTGCTCTGCTCAAATGTTTCATGTGCCAGATGACCAAAACCCTGCCAGTGGTTTTTAATATCTACACCAAACAGACAGTGCCTATGATTTTCCTTAAAGATTATTGCCAAGGCATCATGGGGACAATTATGGTGAGAGAAACAACTTTCATTTTTCTTAGTTGTTATCTAGGCATTTCACCTGCTCACACCCAGAGTCTGGACATTTAAATAAGGTTTTGTGTTTAGGATTCCCACCATACATTCCCACTTTGCTTTTTCTTGGGCACCTTTTAAGATAATGACTTAGAGTTACACCTGCAAAAGGTTAGTGACCTCTACCCCAACCACCTTATAATTAATAGGTTAATTGCTGTCCTGCTCTTCATCTCCTGGTCTCACATGACTTGGGACTGAGGATTGCCCTTCCCCTGGCTCATTGGAACCCATCCACCTTCTGGAACCTGTAAGTAATGAATCTTGTGACTCTACATCCTTTGTGTGGATGTACTGAAACTGCACCTTTAATCAAAACATCCCCTAAGTGGAAACTCGGATGCCGAAGGAGCTACCTGCTGACACTGTATGAGTGGCTGGTGTCCCCTCATTCAGCAGGTCATAATCTGTACATTCTTAATTCACTATACAAGCTCAGGCTTCTCAACACAAGTGGGGAGTGGGAGAAGTTACATAAAATAAGGACAGAACATTGATAGTCATTGAAGTTGGGTGATGATTACAAGGCAGTTCATTAAATTATTTCATTTCATTTATATATGTTTGAAATCTCCCATAATAAAACATTTGATTTTTTTAAAAAACTTGAGAATTTTGGTATAAAAAATTGGAATAGATTGGGAAGACTAAAAAGAAGCAGGCTATGCAAGCAGTTGAGTTAGAATGAATTTTGGACACGTTAAATTTTAGATGTTTACTCAGTATCCATTTGCAGATGTGTAGTTCATAGCGTTCATTGATGAAGTCGGTATTTGAGACATACAGCTGAAAGTTAATAGTGTAGAGACTATACTTGAAGACATGAGGCTTGTTTAAATCACCTGGGGAATTCATATAGGTAGAGAATAATGGAGTTCCAACACCAGAACTCTAAAATTTAGAGCTAATGAGACAAAGAAAAAACAGAACTTTGAAACACAGTAGTGAGAGAGTAGGAAGCAAACCAGATGTGTACGGGATCCTGTAAGGCATAAAACACTTGCATAGTTTTCAGAGAAATAACAGCTATAGAAGTCTAGGTTATCTATAAGAAGCAAGACATATAAAATTCATTTTTGTTTACTGAGGTAATACTTTAGCAAAAGATTTGCCTGTCTTGGAGTTTCTTAGACTATTATTAATTCAATAGAGACTGATGGAGCAATGTAATATAAGTTTACATAGGATAAAAATAAATGTTCCATACATAAAAATTTATGTTCTAATAAGAGAAACTAGGTTAACATAAATGGGAGGGTATTCATATAAAGAAAATGAATATGAGTGCAAGCCACATAATGAGAAATGTCAGAAGGTACTAGGTAAGTATCAGATAAATGGTTCAGAAAGTCAAAAATCAGAATTTCAGAGAAATTAGAGTTCACCATGCATGGGAGTTGCCAGCAAAAACTTGGTAGAGCAAGTTTAGATTGAACTGGGCTATGTAAAAAAAGAGTAGGTGTAAAAAGAAGAAAAAACTAAGAAAGAGCCTTCACGATAGAGAAATGGTGAGGAAATAAAGCCCATGTGATGTACAAAAGATATTTGGGAGATGAGTATGTCGGTAATAGAAGATGTGAATAGAACAGGGAAAGAAGATGAGATTGGAAAAGTAAGAGCATGGCCCAGATTGCTGAGAGTTTTGAATGGGCAGCAAAGTATTCTGATTTTCTCTAAGAATTTTTCTCAGGGTTGTTAGACCTTGAAAGTATCAGTCATGGCTGACCCACAGAGGGTAGGCAGACATGATTCTAGAACCATCTGCCTGGCACTGTGAAGAAAGGCTGCTAGACTGCCTATTGATTTTTAATATCAGTGCAGGAGAGATTCCATTTTAGAACTTCATGAACCAGGTGAAAGAGGACCACATTTCCATTACTCTGTTTTCCTAAAACAAAGGAAACAACTTTAAGAGATTTTTTTTTTTTACCACTTTCTCCCTCCTCCCTTCACTACAAGAAATTGAAGCACCCTCAAGTAGAAATAGAGTTGCTCCGTGGGAGTTTTTGTGTTATTCCTGTGCTGAGTCTTGATAGAAAAAGCTGGAAATTCAGTGTAACGAAATGTGCTGAATTTTGTATCATAAGCCCAAGAAATAGCAATCTTGCCTTTCTTCCATCATTACCAGCATGGATATACCTCCTCAGACCACCTTCTAAGTTTACATTTTGTTATTGAAATCATCTTGAACATATACAATCCTGTAAATGCCTTGTGATTTCCCTCTTTCCAGTTGGATACTTATTATCTTGTGGGAAAGGACCCACTCTATCCTATGTGTTTAACTTTTCTAAGGCTTTGCTCAGGCCTGGATACAAAACAGCTGCTCAAAACATCTTTGTCAAATTGACAGAATTAAACTTGAGTCGTCAAAAAAGTTCCACACAGGAGGAGGTCTTAACAAATAAAGAAGCTGAGCAGCAGCTGTTGGAAGTTACAATGTTAACATCGATCTGAAGGTTGTTTGGAAGCTTCTTTCATTTTCTTGCTAATGGCATTAGGGACTCTGCAGCTAGTAACAGGCTCTGACATGGAGACCTTAATCCAGGCAGTCTGCAGAAGACCTGACCGTCAAGGAGCGAAGACATTGATCAGCACGGAGAGGGTGGAGGCTCAGAGATTGAGACACATCAAGCCATACAGGACTGCAAAAAAAAAAAAAAAAAAAAAAATGTTGCTCATCCTATACCTTGGAAAAGGCCTATGTTCAGTCCAGCCGAAGAAGAGGCACATCTGTTGGGAGTTCCTTAGAAAAATGTAGACCACTGTTTTGCTCCCAACCTAGATACTCTATTGAAATTTATCTAGAGGCCTAGGGTACGTTAAAATGTTGGGACACGACCACCATGAGGAAGGTGGAATGGGGATTCTGAGGTGACGTCTAATCCTTCCATTCTCACCCAATTCCTGTTTCTATAGATATCAGATGAAGCTAAATCATTTAGAATTTAACTCTTTTATGAGAAATTATCTTTACCCATGTTTCCTCTTTTGGGTTTTCCTTATATAGGCCGCATTCTCTGAATTTAATGGTCTGGTTTTCATGCTACCTATCCCTCTGAATAACATCAGCTCAGAGCAGGGGGAAAGAAAGTCTATATACACATAATTTGATTTGAAGCTCCATCGACTACCAAGTTTAGATGTCTTTGTCATCATCCCCAATCCCTAATAGGCCTGAAATATTTCCCTTTTTAGTCATTAGTGGGCTAGACTATGAAGATTGAGAAATTACTCCATGAGAGTATCATTAATATATATGATTTCTGAGAAACTGAGAGAGTGGGAGAAGTAGGAATCTAACATTATTGAATATGACTATTACAGTCAATAACTGAGTGCTTTACATATTTGCATTTATTTAATATGGGTCAAGGAGAGTTCTACACCAAACTTAACGTTTTTCCACTGAGCAGTATTTAAGTGAGTAAAGTTTGGTAAAATAGTTACAAAGGTCCATTTGTATTCTTACATGAATTTTTCTCTCTCTCTGTTTCTCTGTCTCTCTGTGTCTCTGCCCCCTGTTTACACACACACACACACACACACACACACACAAACACACACGTATACAAACAATTTACATTAGCTTGGATTGGGTTTCTAATGAAGACAAAAAAAGAAGCAGTTTCATTTATGGATTCAACACACTATCATAAAAATTACATACGTGGAGAAGGTTTATTATACATGTGCATTTGTGTATGTACACATATAATTTTACTTACACATATACACATGTATAATAAACAGAAATGAATGAAAACACCATTTTGTAAAATGTTCAAACTATACTTAGTATACAATGAAAACAAAAATGTAAAAGCCTCAATTTCATTTATAACTACCTTACTACAACTCCATTCCCACCCATAAGGGCAGACTAGACTAGTGGTTTACACACCATAGGCTTGTTTGCAGAGCTTAAGCAGGCCTTTTCAAGATGTTGCTCAAAGTGCATGAGTAGATAGGAAGAAAGAACAAGCAAAGTTGGAAATTTAAGGATTCTGAGAATTCAAAATTTGAAACTAAACTCTCAGATTTCTATTTTGCTATTATTATTAAGTTGATAGAATTTATCTTATTTAACATTTTGTTAGCTTGGTTTACAATTTTCAATTATGTTTACAAATGATATATGTATCTCCATTTGTGCTTTTATTTCAGACTCTGTCCTCAGAGGAAAACACCATGCTGGCATGGGGAATAACTTCCAAGGAGAACATGGATGTCTCACTGAGTTGAGAAGACAGATTGAAGTTCAGGGAGTCTGAGGTAACCAGAAGTTGCAGGGCAGAATTCCAAAAAGAGTAAACTATGATAAAAACAATTTCAGATGGACTTGAGGACATGGGGAAGGGGGAGAGGAAGCTAGGACAAAGTGAGAGAGTGGCATGGACATATCTACACTACCAAATGTAAAATGGATAGCCAGTGGGAAGCAGTCACATAGCACAGAAAGATCAGCTCAGTGCTTTTTTTTTTCTTTTTTTTTTTTTTTTTTTTTGTGGTATGCGGGCCTCCCTCTGCTGCAGCCTCTCCCGTTGTGGAGCACAGGCTCTGGACGCGTAGGCCCAGCAGCCATGGCTCACAGGCCCAGCCGCTCCGCAGCATGTGGGATCCTCCCAGACCGGGGCACGAACTCGGTTCCCCTGCATCGGCAGGCGGACGCGCAACCACTGCGCCACCAGGGAAGCCCCAGCTCAGTGCTTTGTATCCACCTAGATGGGTTGGATAGGGAGGGTGGGAGGGAGATGCAAGAGGGAGGAGATATTGGGATATAAGTTTACGTATAGCCGATTCACTTTGTTATACAGCAGAAACTAACATACCATTGTAAAGCAACTATACTTCAATAAAGATGTTAAAAAAATAAAAATAATTTCAGAAAACTGCATGTTCCCTCATGAGCCATTGCTAAATAATAAAACATGCTGTATATTGTGAGCAGAAGTCAGGTAAGCTGACTAGATCCCAGAAGTCATACCAGGAATTGTTTGTGTTTCCACCACAAATTGAGAAAAGAATCATCACTTGTGGTGTTTAGTAAAGGGCAATGCTAGAGGGCCATACTTGAGTAATTGGACAGAACCTGATTAAAGGCTACTCTAGACCCTGTCTATCAAAGCATGATTCAAAAAAACAAAGAACAGAGTCTGAAATATAAGTCACGTAACTATCTGCTAAATTCAAAAAAAAATTATTTATATAAGAACAAATTTCATATGCTTAACATTTTAATCATCTAAAAATCATAATGGAATCATTCAAACATAATTTATTAGACATGCCAAAAGCAGGAAAATGTTTCATAGTACTAGGAGAAAAAAAATATATATATATAAAGGGAAAGTTTCAGAATATTTTTTAAAAGATGGAATTAGTAGCCAAGAACTTTAAAACAGCTATTATAACTATGTTCAGGTATTTCAAATAAAACATGAATGGATGAGAAGAAAATAGAAAATACAAACAAATGGAATAAAATGGAATATGAAGAGATTTAAAATATACTATCTGAAATAAAAAATTTCCTGGGCAGGACAAACACACATGCACAAGAAATGATAATTAACTTGAAGACATAGCAGTAAAAATTATTCCAAATGAAGCATACAAAAAAAGATTGAAAACATAAACATGAAAAGAGCATTTTTGACCTGTGGGACAAGGGACAATATTAACAGTTTAATATACTAATAATTAGAGTTCCACAATGAATGGAGGAGATGCAAATTATTTGGAGAATTAATGGCCAATGTTTTCAAAATTTTATAAAAATTATAAACTTGGAGACCCAATAACCTTGTCAAAGTCTAATCAGGATAAACACAAAGGAAAAATCACACCAAGACACATTGTAATTAAATCTTTGAAAATTAATAACAAAAATAAGGCCTTAAAAGCAGTCAGAGCAAAAAGAAAAAAGAAAAATAGACATTATATACACCAGTGGAGCAAAGAAAAGTAATCACAGACTTCACATAAGAAATGATGCAAGACAGGAGACATTGGAATGTTGTGTTCAAGGTGTTGAAACTGTAAAGCTAGAATTCTTTCAAATACCAAGG
This sequence comes from Physeter macrocephalus, assembly GCF_002837175.3. NCBI lineage: Eukaryota > Metazoa > Chordata > Mammalia > Artiodactyla > Physeteridae > Physeter > Physeter macrocephalus. Next base: position 50,850,388 of record NC_041232.1, on the reverse strand, counting down.
TAAAAGAAAGACTTTTCAGAAAAAAAAAAAAAAAGATGAGAGAATTTGTTGAAAATAACTGGCCAGCAAGAAATAGCAAAAAAAGTTTTTCAATCAAAAGGAAAGTAATTCCAACTGGAAACTTGAATTCACAAAAAAGGAATTAAAAGCCCCAGAAATTTTTAAAATGTCAGTGTATGTGAAAATATTTTTTTCTATCTTTTCTTTATGTTTAAAATTGTGTGACCATTTACAAAAAGAATAGTGAAAGTACTTCATTTTTATTATATAAGTAAGTAAAATCCATGAAAATAATAGCACAAAAGAGAAAGAAATGGAAGTACCCTGTAGTTAAGACTTACATTATAAACAAAATCATAAAATATCATTTGAGAATATCAGTTCTCTTCATTTTTGTTTAAAATTGCACTAGAAATCTTAGAAATAAAGAAATTAACAGCATAAGTATTGGAAAAAAAATGTTAAAATAGCTTTATTTATTGAAAACATGATTGTTCCTGTAGAAACATTAATAAATTGACAAAAAGGCCCATAGAAGTAAGAAAAATTAAGCAAGTTCTCAGAACAAAAAGTTAATATGAAAAATGTACTCATATCCCGTGTTCTTGGATCAGAAAACATAATATTGTTGAGATGAAAATACTCGCCAAATTGATCTACACATTCAGGACAATTGTTATCAAATACCAACTATTTTTAAAATTGGTTTGTTTGCTTTGCAGAGATTAACCAGTTAATCTAAAGTTAACATGGAAATGTAAGGAACCCAGGGTAGCCAAAATGATCTTGAAAAAAGAACAAAGTTGGAGGATTCACACATTCCAATATCAATGCTTACTATTAAGCTAAATACAATAATCAAGACAGTGCAGTGCTAGTTTAAGGATAAGATAGACATATAGATTAATGAAATAGAATTGAGCATCCATAAGCCTTACATTTATGAAAATTGATTTTTGACAAAGGTGTCAAGACTATTCACTGGGGAAAGAATAATCTTTCAGCAAATGATTTTGGGACAACTGGATATCTGCATGCAAATAAATAAAGTTTTACCCCTTCCTAACATAATAGAAAAACAATTAGCTCAAAATGGATCATAGACCTAGATATAGGAGCTAAAATTATAAAACTCTCTGAAGAGGCCTGCATACCGCAAAAAAAAAAAAAAAAAAAAAAATGTTAAAAGTCAGAAAATGGGAGAAAATACTTTCAAATTACATATCTTATAAGGGATATGAATCCAACTTTTGCAACTCAGTAAAAGAAAGATAAATAATCCAATTTAAAAAATGGGTAAATTATCTGAATAGACATTTCTCCGAAGAAAATATGCAAATGACTAACAAGCACGTGGAGAGATATCAACATCACTAACCAATTAGGAAATAAATATCCAAACCACGATGAGACTTCATTTCATACCCACTATACTGACTATTAAAAAATAGTAACACATGTTAGTGAGGATGTGGAAAAATGGAACTCTTGTACACTGGTGAGAATATAAAATGATGCAGTCACTTTGCAAAGAGTTTTTTTTTTTTCTTAAAATGTTAAACATAGAATTTATGTATAAATTTACAGAAAGATAGTTTAAATATATAACCCAGCAACTCCTCTCATAGGTATGTAACCAAGAGAAACAAAAATATACATCTACACAAGAACTTGTAAGCAAATAGTTATAGCAGCAATATTCATAACAGCCAAAATGGAAAAAACCAAATATGATTATTAACTGCTTGTTGGACATTTCAAGTATGGCATATCTTTACAATAAAATATCATTCAGCAATAAAAAGGAATGATTTATTGATGTATGTTACATCATGGATGAAACTCAAAAATATTATGCTAAGTAAAAGAAGACAGTCACAAAAGATTATATATTATATGTCTCTGTTTAGAGGAAATCTCTAGGATAGATAAATCCTCAGAGGCAAGACATAGACTAGTGGCTGCCTAGGGCTGGGGATGGATAGAAGTGAAATGGGGACTGACTGAAATGAGTAAGGGCTTCTTTTTTAGGTAATGAAATTTTAATTGTGGAGATTTTCTCAGCTTTGTAAATATACTATAACCCATTTAATTGTACATTTAAATGGGTGAATCTTATATATATTAATTATATCTCAATAAAACTGTAAAAACGATTCTTATTCATTTTTATATATTAAAAATTTAAAAAGTAAATTATAAATTGTCATTCACAATATCATCAAACACCAATAACAACTTAGGAATAAAATTGACAATGTCTAAGACCTATCACTGAAAACAATAATCATTGATGAGAGAAGTAAATAAGTAGAGAGATATACCATGTCTGTGAATGGGAAGACTCACTATAATTAAGATGTCAATTCTCTCCAAAAGTACTAATAGATTTAATTCAATCCAAATTGTAGTCCCAGCCAGCTATTGTATTGAAATTAATCAGATTTTTCTAAAATTTACATGAAAATGTTCTGCAAAAGTAAACAACATTGAAAAATCAGGGAAATTATGTTTATTATGCGAGATTTATATAAAAACTAGAGTAACTGAGAGGTGTTTTTTTGAGATAAGAATAGTCATGAAGATTAAAGGAACAGAATATATAATCAAAAGATAGAAACACATATACATGGACACGATTTTATATAAAGACTATCTCAAGGTCCCAGGCTAGTCACTTGGTAGTTACATTAAGGACAGATTCTAGTTGCATTGCAAGGACTTTAAAAATGGAACTAATATTAGAATAAAAGTTCACAGAAGGCAGGTGCGAATTAATGGCCTGAGCATAACCCTTTGACAATCTCCTGAAACAAAAATATCAGTATTTTCCATAGGATTAAAACAAGACCCAGAGCCTCATAACATAATATTTTAAATGTCAGGATACAATTCAAAACTACTTGGCATGTTTAGAAACTAGAATATCTCAACCTGTATGGAAAAAGACAATCAACACATGCCACCACAAAGATGGCACAGATTTTGGAATTATCTGATAAAGACTTTCAAGTAACTACTCTAAATATGTTCTAGCAAGCAAACATTAATATTATTGAAACTAATGTAAAGATAGAAAGTCTCAGAAAAGAAACTGAAGATGTTTTGAAGAATAAAATGTATATTTAAGACCTGGAAAACACAATTAAAACTCAATAAGCAAAAAAAATACATAAAACATCTAGATAGACTCCAGAGCAGAATAAAAGTGACAGGGGAAAGAGTCAGGAAACCTTATCAATAGAAATTATCCAGTATGGATAATATACAGAAAAAAAGATAATAAAAATGGACAGAGACCTGTGAAAAATTTTTTTGAAGTCTAACATTTGTGTAATTGAAGTTCCAGAAAAGGAGGAGAAATAAAGTGACGTTGTAAAATATATTTGAATTATGGTTTAAATTTCCAAAATTGTCAAAAGATATAAAACTATAGATTTACGTAGTTTAGTCAACCCCAAACAGGCAACTATAATATAATGGGTGTAAAGGGCCCTATAGACTGGTAAGCTTTGGTAAGCTTCATATATTCCATTTGAATTGGTAAAATATTGACCCTGTTAAAATTGAGTATGTATGTTGTAACACCTAGAGCACTCACTAAAAATTTCTGCCCGAAGATATAGTGAGAAACACAGTACATAAATTATAGTGAAATATTAAGTAATGCTCAAATAATCCCAAAGAAAGTAAGATCATGGAAACAGAGGAACAGAATACAAAGGGAAAAAAACAAATAAATAATAAAATGGTAGACCTAAATCAAAATATTTCAATAATTATATTAAATACAAATGGTCTCAACAAGCCAATTTTTAAGACAAAAATTATCAGAATGGATTAAAACACAGATGTATGCACACACACATGCATACACACTATCTAACTATATACTGTGCCAGGATAACTGTAAGAAATTAATTTAAAATATAATGGCATAGATGTATTAAAAGTAAAATGATGGTAAAGAAATGTAAATTTGATGCACACACTGCATACTCTCATAAACTCACAATGCTGGAGCAACTTCATAATATCAGGCAAAATAGACAACAGAGCAAAAGAAATTATCAGAGACAAAAGTAACATTAATTAACAAAGAAAATGTCAATTTCCCAAAATGCATAATAATCCTAAATGTATATGCACCTATCAAGAGAGCTTCAAAATACATAAACAACAAAACAAAATAAAAACAAACTGACAGAACTGAAAAGAAAAATCCACAATTATAATTGGAAACTTTATCATCTCTCCCAGAAATAGATAGAACTAATAGACAACAAAATTAGCAAGGATATAAAATAACTGAATAATACCATCAACCATCTGGATCTAACTGACATGTATAGATCACTCCACCAAACAATAATAGGATAAATAAGGAACATTCACCTTGATAGATTATATTCTGGGTTATAAAACAAACTTTACCAAGTCTAAACAAATTGAAATAATAAAAAGTGTATTTTCCAATGATAATGGAATGAAATTAGAAGTCTATGAAAGAAAGCATAAAAAGTCTTCAAAAAATTAGAAATTAAAGAACACAATTATAAATAACCCATGGATCAAGGGAAACTAGGAAACATTTTGACCAAAAATTAAAATACATCATATCAAAATTAGTGTGATGAAGCTAAAGCAGGACTTAGAGTACATTTTATAGCACCAAATACTTTTATTAGAAAAGAAGAAATGCCTCAAATCAACAACCTAAGCTTCCATCTCAAGGAACTATTAAAAGAAGAGCAAAATAAACCCAAAACAAGCAGAAGGAAAAAAATAATAAAGAGTAGAACTGAAAAGAATTACATGGAAAACAGAAAAACCATATAGAAAATCAATGAAACCAAAAGCTAGTTCTTTGGAGCGATCAATAAAATTAACAACCATCTAGCAAGTAGAACAAAGAGAGAAGAAAAAAATTACAGCAATAGGAAAGAAAGGGCAAAATCACTAGATATGTCCTTTAATGAGAGAATATCTAAATCTGTATATCCATATAATTGTACACTATACAGCAATAGAACAGAACAAATCTATTTGTGTTTAAAAGTCATAGAAGGGCACAAGAGGAAACAAAGTCACTTTTGTCCAGTTAATTTTAAAATAACAATTAAAATTGTCACAAAAATATTTTACCATTTTCCAGAGTCACAAAAAATAACATGTTTATTTCCTCAAATTCTCACCCATTGGATTATCATCATGCTTTGCAACGCCATGTATTCAATGATTATATATCTAGTAATTTTAGTTTTTGTATTGAAGTAAATTTAAGCATTTTACATACTTATTTTTCATTTGCATTTCTTACTTGTGAACTTGTCATTTAAATAATTGTCCCTGATTTCATTCCTCACTTGCCTTTTAATTTTCTTAATTACGTTTTTGCTCATTTAAAGACATTTGATGCATCAAATTCTTCAGTAATTTTTCATATCTGGGTTTCTATCATGCTTAAGATAGCCTTTCCCTCTTCAATGTTACCAAAACAATTCCTTGCTGTATGATTGAGCAATTCTAAATGTTCCTGTAATAATTTTTTTTTTTTTTTTTTACATTTTGGCTTCTTATCTAGAAGCCAGACACAGATGATTTAAGTAAGTATTGAGTTGGCCAAAAAGTTCATTCGGGTTTTCCTGTAGCATCTAATGGAAAAGCTTGAACAAACTTTTTGGCCAACCCAACATGAGGCCTAATTTTATTTTTTTCCAAATGAGTATCCAAATATCTCAAAACAATTGCTTCAATAGTCTATTAGTTCTATCCTTATTTGAAATATCAACTATACAACTAGATAAATTTACACAGTCCTATGACTAGGCTTCTTTATTTAGGTTTTTTCTTCCATTCATCTTACAACAATATCAATTGTTTTAGTTATAGCTCTTTAGTACGTGTTAATATCTGGAAGGATACTTTACACCTCATTTTATTAATATAACTTTTTGAAAATGTGTTAGATATTGTTGATACTTGAGACATATCATATATCTCAAGTACATATGATATGTACTTGAGAGTTTGTCAAATTCAATAAAAATGTTAATAAACATTAAAAATTAATAGTCCCTTTGGGAGTATCAAATATTTAAATTAATTTGGGAAAATAACTATTTAAACTATATTTTATCTTCTCATCACAGAACACAAAATGACTATTTGGATTTTTAAAAGTGTTTCAATGAAGATTTATAATGTTTGTCATGTGTGTTTTATAATTTTTAAATAGAATTAGTCCACGGTGTTTTCTTTAGTTGATTGCATGTTTCCACATTTGGAGTTTTAAACACAATTCCTCCCTCAGGGTGAAGATGTGCATGGATGTATTGAAGGGCTGTTGACTGTATTACATATTGCTCCCTACCCCCATCCCAGTGAAAAGGAGGCTTTGGCATCCCATCCTTTGACCCTTGGGGTCCTGGAAGCTTTGTTGACCAATACTGATGTTTTCAGAGGAAGTGGTTGTTTGAGTGGAGCTCTATGTTGATATATATATATTTTTCCTCTTACTTGTCCAGATTGCTAACAACTTTCCACATTCATAACTCTTCTCATACACTTTCCAGTTTTTCTTTTTTCACAGGTTTATTATCAGAAATACCTTCTATCTGCCTATTACAGAAGCTATCATTTATGGCAGTTGTTCTTTTCTTCATGCCCCCTCACACTGTTTAAAGATGTAATGATGACATAATCTTGTTCTTTCTAATGTTGTTAATAACATAGCTATCATAATAATCATTAATTACTACTAATTTCATAGTATTTCACACATAGTTTAGACATCTAGTTCTATAATTGAAGCTTTAACTGAAAACTAGAAGTAGGTCAGAGGGGGATTCAAAAACTGGAGACATTTTCATGTTATTAGAGTGTGCCTGTCTCCTGCCTTCAGAGAAAACAACTCGAACTGGTTTTGCAAAAACCAACACATTTATTTTATAATGACGCTCTCTTCCTCAAGACCCTTTCCTTCAGAAGTTCCTGGCATCTAACCCCCACAAGCAGAGCTCAATCTATGTTTTCAATCTTGCCTCCCACTCTTGCCTATCCAATACCTCTATCCCATACAGGCCCTCATTTTCCCCACAAAAGTCCATGTTCACTCCCATAGCTACAGCTTCAGTCATGCTGTCCCCAAGCCCTACCTTCTCTTCTGAATCTCCCCAGGACCATCACAAGTTCTGCTTCCTCTGTAAAATCTTTGCCATCATTCAAAACTGTACCACTTGTTATGTCACATGCAGAACTCTCCATTGAATGTGATGATTTTACAGGGGGCAAATAATTCTTATCTTTTCAAGTGCACATTTATTGTCACTTCTGTGCAGTTTACCCTCCCCAAAGATAGGGATCATGCATCAGTTTTGCAATGTGCATGAGAAGCATGGTAAACTATAAAAGTCATATAAAACAGCATGTATAAATGGTAAATGAAGAGAATATCTGAAGCAGATATTATGGACAGCATTTTCTACTAAAAAATAGTAACTAACATGTATTGAACACTAACTAAATGATAGACAGTACAAAGTGCTTTTTAAAGTAATTAGTCCTATCAATTATACTCTGAACAAAATAACTATTAAACACCTACTGTGTGACAGATATATCTAAATATAGTTTTAAACCAGAGATGATCTTTACACTTATGGAGCTCATATTATTCTTATACTAATAGTCACCATTTTAATAACTATAGTAATAGTAATAATATTAAAAAAAAACAATAGTAAGTCTAGTTTATTGAATGCTGCCTATATTTTTCAAACATTTGTACATATGTCACAAAAACCCTAACAAGTGATTATTAACATTTTTTAGATAAGAAATATGAGGTTTAGATTGGGAAAGTCACTTTTAAGTTCACTCTTTATTATATCTATGATCGTAAACATTATTGTCATGGTTCTTAAACATCAATGGTCATGTGACACAGTCAGCTGCAGTCCTTGCTAAAAATGCCGAAGTTTGGGCTATACTCTTTAAGATCCTCTTTTAGTTGGTCTGAAGTGAGGCTAAGAGGAGATGTAAGTGTTAATTCCAATTGTTTGATTAAAAAGCATTTGTCTTTGTTATGTTGAGATTGTGAGAAATAAGCCAGACAAAGAATGGTGAATATTGCATAGTATCACTTACATGTAGAATGTAAGAAAAAAAGCTAAACTCATAGAAACAGAGAGTAGAGAGTAGAATGGTGGTTTCCTAGGGCTGGAGGGTAGGGAAAATGAGGAGAGGCTGAAGACAAACTTTCAGTTTTAAGATAAATAAGGTCTGAGGATATAATAAATAACATGGTAACTATAGTTGAAAACACTGTATTGCATAATTGAAATTTGCTGTGTGAGTAGAAATTAAGAGACCTCAGAGAAAAAAAGTAACTGGGAGGTGATGGATGTGTTAATTAACTGAATTGTGAGAACCCTTTCATAATGTACACACATATAAAATCATCATGTTGTATACTTTTAATATGTTACAATTTTATTTATCATATACCTCAATAGAGCTGGGAAAAAACCCACCAGGCCCAGAGCCATAGCAGGGAAAGAGCCCCAGTGTGTGGTGTTATATTGTCCTCAGCAGACCATTCGCCAGCCGTGTGGTCCTGAAAGAGTTCTAGATCTCCAGTCTCTATTCCCTCAGAAGTAAACAGAGAATTAAACTTCTTAGAAATTTTTTGTTTAATTTTGGAAATGAAAAGGGCATTAGAGATCATCAAGTTCAGTATTTGCATTTTTAAAAGTTCATAAACAGTGGACCACAGAGTTTAGGTGACAATTGTAGTAGATTGGAAACCCTGGTCACAGTGTTTTGTAACTCTTCCCATTAGAGGTAGAGTCCCTTTACCCAGCCATGGCCCTGGCCTGGACTTATAACTTACTTTGCCCAATCATTTAGGGTGGAATGAGGTTGTGTGAGTTCTGGAACCTGGAGTGTAAGAAGCTATAGCTTCCACTTTTAGAATGATGCTCTCTCCCTGTAAGGAGGCCAGACCTGGGCAGTGAATGATAGAGCCTGGTGCCAAGGTCTCAGAAATGGAGAGAGGTCATCTTGGACCTTCCTACTGTCCTAGTGGCCATCTGCTTGCAACCACAAGAGTGAGTCCAAGTTTTTTAGACCATGAAGTTTCAGAGTGACTTATTATATACATAGAAATAGGTAGAAACAATAATTCTGCAACAGAGCGGGTCATGCACCTCTGATGCAGAACTTGGTCCACAGTTTCCTCTGTGCTCCAGCACCCCAGGCCTCACTTCTCTCACTAAGGTATCAGTTCCATTGAGCCAAAGGAGCTGAAAATGCTTTAGATAAAAACTAAATTTTAAAATGAGATAGGGACACAGTATATTCTAATATAATTGATCTTCCTCTATCCTTATTGTTTTAATCTAAGACTTGCTTTAATTTTCTGAGAATAAGCATGCACCAAGTCTTACAGTTAACTCTGGATCCACCTCTACGTGACCTGCCAACAGACCATTCTTGTAGCGACTCATTTATTTGGACATTCATTGGGCACCTACAACATTTAGAAATTTGACTTGACAGAATGAGATAAAGGCATAAACAGGTGTAGATTCCCTCAGGGTTAATTAATGAGATCCATGCCTCACTTCTTATGCCAAGACCCAAGTGTATGTCGCCAATGCCCAGAGGAAGTGTTTTTTGTTTTTTGTTTTTGTATTTTTTTTTTTCAAATCACTCAGGTTCTAACTCACCCTCCATGCTATGACTCTTATCATAGCTCTGTCTTCACTTTCTGTTCCCCACATGCTCCTCCTCCCCAAAACATTCTGTCTCTTCCCTCCATTTCCTGTCCTGGACCTCATTTTCTACTGTTTTAACTTCCACATTTAGTTCTACACATGCTTCATCAATAAATCTTTCCCATTCATTTATCTCCCTGAATATCTCCAATTCTGCTTCTATCACTCGCAATCTTTAGAAAACTCTTCGGGTGCATGTCTGGTAGAAACTGGATGAAACTTATCTGATTCTCTTCAATGGCATGATCGTATTTTCTCCACTTGCTGGTCACAACCCTCTCTAGTTCCCAAGGTATTGTTTTCCAACCCCTGCCCCACCTCCAACCTCACCCCAGCAGCAGGAACCCTAAAGATGCAATGTAAGAGCTGGGTCAAGTCCATTCTTTGAAGCTCAGGACAGAGCCTACCTTTCTTCCAAAGAAAAAGCCTAAATGAAATACAAAACATCGATACCACTAGATTCAAATAATCAGGTTTTTTTTCTTTTTTTTTTGCAGTATGTGGGCCTCTCACTGTCGTGGCCTCTCCCGTTGTGGAGCACAGGCTCCAGACGCACAGGCTCAGCGGCCATGGCTCACGGGCTCAGCCGCTCCACAGCATGTGGGATCTTCCCGGACCGGGGCATGAACCCGTGTCCCCTGCATTGGCAGGCGGGCTCTCAACCACTGCACCACCAGGGAAGCCCCAATCAGTTATTTTTAAAATGTGTTTTAGATTTAATTCATCTACCAATCAGTAATCAATCAAGCATGAAATATTGCGTATCTTAGTGTATAACAAAACTGCTGTGTGCTGGGGAAGATGGAAGTACCATCCATGACCACGGGCACTGGTGAACACAGCTGAGCGGGACAATATAGCTGACAATAAAGGGCCTACATATGTTAGTTTTCTAAAGATGAACCTATTGAAAAAGAAGCTATAATGTGAAATGATTAAATCAACCACAGAAACCATCTATAGTAAGAGATATAACCTGGGCTTGCCCATAGCACATCTATTTGGGGATTACAAAAAATGTCTTCTTTAGGCAGATGAATTAGGAAAATGCGCCTTTCTCTGTCTTTGAATACAGTTGTTTACCAGCACCCAGCATGCTGAGTGGAAGGCCAGCAGGACTTGCGTCTCCCCCTTGCTCACCAGCCTGAGTCCCTCCCTACAGAACACAACTCATTTAACTCTCTGTACGGTGCTTCTGCCCTAGGCCCAGTGGGGATCCATAGATAGAGCTTCTGAGGCTCTAGAACGTCCTGAAATGGAATACAAAGTGTAGCGTTTATGAAAGTCTATGCTTATTCTCAAGAGACAGACCATAGTTTCCTTTGAATCCCAAAGAAGTCCATTCTAAAAATGCTGAAGAATTACCACTCCAGAAAAAACCTTGCAGCTTCCTGGGTATTAGAATTGATAGACCTGGTTTTGCATTTTGATTTTTTCAACTTGTGAGCTGAATGCCTTTCCTCAAGCTACTTAAAATTCTCTCTTTATTTTTATTTTGATATTATTGTTGTTCTTGTTTCATGTGCGGAGGTCAAATAAATATTCTTAATAGGTTTATACTCACAATGACACCTCCTCTTTCTGGTCACAACCATTCAAGTGTACCTGAATGCAAAAGTTTAATTCATTAGATTTCACTATTTTTGTACTTTCTCAGAGCAGTTTCTGACTAAAAAGCAAAATCTATGTATCTGGATACATCTAAGGAGAAATTTTTGCTCCTTTCTCCCAATTTTATCTACATACTCTGTTCTCCCTTTGAAGTCTAAAGCTTCGCTTTTAGGATTTGAATTTGACTCTCTGCCCAAGGGTGAAACCTCACCATCTATGTCTCTGCAGTGCAGCTAAAGGGACATCTAATTCATAGATTCCAAACTATTCCTACCTTACTCATCTTTCACTCAGATCCTTGCTTCCTATTCTGCCCAACTTAATTTCCATGGAACTTCATTTTAATCACTGCTTTGATAAAATCTTAATTCCCGTGTCCCTTTTATCATATTCATTGGGCAATCCTTCAATCTGGTTAAATCTATCCTTCTGCCTATAGAGTGCCTGTATCTAAGCAACTGAAATTGTTCTAGAAACTGCTGCTGGGGAGAATATAAATTTCTACCACCAATTTGGGAAGCAATTTAGCATTATCTTTAAACGCATGTCTACTCTATGAGCAAACAATTTCATTCTTAGGTGAGTAACTCAGAGAAATTGCACACATAAAACAAGAGTTATGCATAAGAATGGCCATACAGCACTTCTGTAATAACAAAAACAAAAGCTATACAGTGAGCGAAAATAAATGAATTACATCTCTAAGCAACAGTATGGATGTAGCTAATAAATATAATATGGAACAAAATGAAGTCACAGAAGAATACGTTCAATATATTTTAAAGCTCAAAGCCATGTAAATTAAGCAGTTTTGGGTTTAGGGCTACATATGTAGGTAGTGACACTATATATATACACACAACACACATATACCCACAAGTATAGAATAGAGATAGAATTCAGAAGACTGGTTATAGGTTCAAGAAAGAGAAAGGGGAAGGAAGGAAATGTCATATAATTACTAACAAGATTTTCCTATCAACTTCTTAACTGGTTTCACTTTAAATATAAGACCATACACTTCAAGTGGGCCTTCAACACTATCCAGAAGTCTTATACATTTCATTAGTCAATTCACTCTTCCACTTTTTAAGGTAAGTATGTATAGAATTTTCTTTCTTCTTCTTTGCCATCAAATCACCAACATACCTTCTCCTCACTCTCAGATCAGAGAGATGAGAAACTAAACTAAATATGGACTAATTCTGAATTATTTTCTTTTAAAAATTCTATATTTTTCTTATGTAAAATATTTCATCTTTAGAAGCCTAAAAGAAAATTGTATAAATAAATAAAGTTAACTTAAGATAATGGTTAATTCAGATTTGACTGTATCTGAGGGTTAGAAATTGGAGGTGACAATTCCACCATCCTCCCTTCCCCAACTTTTAATCTAAGGAGAGAAGAGGTACAAAACTCATTAACCAAATCAAGACTTAAAACACCAGCTTTATTAATTGTGATTAATCAATAGTTTCTGGTAAATTGTGTTAAAAGAAATGGCTACAGTTTGAAGACCCAAATAGTGCATCATTGTCCATTAACAATTAATTGGGGGTCAGCTGAGTCCACAGGAATGCAGAGATCTCATTACCCTCCAACTGAAAATGGGCAGGTTAAAGGTTGGCTCTTCCCTGCATGGAAAGGAGAACATCCTATAAGGGAGAAAGAAGCAGATGAAAGCCCACTACCCTGATTACCAATCCAGGAGATAGGCAGGTCCCAGACAGAGTCAGGGTACATGTGTGCATTACTGTCAACAGGTCCCACTAAGCATCTGACTCTGACGGATCTAATTGGTTGCTCCTCTTTCTATGGAGAGGGACCAGTGAGAAGAAAAAGAGAACAGTAGTTACTTTTCAAGTCTTTCCAGAATGTAGAAACGTTGTCAGAAGTCTCTTATTTCTTGTCCAGGGGAAGGAGCATTGGTACAAGGTAAAGAACCTCTCTGCCAGTCACACCTGGCACTAGGCTTTAATTCATTAAGTAATATTTTGTTAATTGTTTCGTTTTTCCTAAGAGCTTTGAGCTCCCCTTATTGTATTTTATTGTAGTTTATAAATCTAAAAACCTTCAGGATACTATCTGGGTTTCAAACATTTCAGTCATAGATGACTTGCTCAAGTATTGTTTTCTATATTAATAAAAAACTGCAGATGTGATCTTCCTGCCCCAGAGCAGGAGGTAAAGAAGTGTATCATATGGAAGACTGAGCTGCTCCTAAGCTCTTCCTTAACAATGTGATTGTGTTTAATTTCATCACCTCTTATTTTACTAACTCCTCAATGTGAACAAGTTTTCTCTCCTTTATCTCTTTCTTCTTAAATTAGAAGTAAATTCTAATTAAGGACAACGGCTCATTGTGTCCTGGTAAACCTAGGCTTTCCTGGAAGATGACAAGAAACACACACTCCACCCTCCCTTCAGTCAAAAGCCACATTTCCCAATCTCATTAATAATAAACCTGTGCCTCTCAACCAGAGTGTGTGTGATTTGCATTTGAGAAATAAACTGTGCTCCAGGACAGTTCATTCACCCAGCAGGGCTTAGTCCCCTGTGACATCCCAATTCAGGACAGCAAGGGAGGAAATGATAGAGGCACCTGGAATCCATTCATTCAGTGCATAATTTGCTAAGCACCTACTATACTTAAGGCAATGTGATTTATTGGGGGAAGAGGAGCATGAAAAGATATAAAACCCAGATCCTGCCTTCAGGCAGCCTTACTTTTAGAATAGCAAATAAGCATTGCAAAAATCCACCAAAATGACAGACTATGACAAATGTCATTATGAAAGATATTTCAAAGATGGTAGAGGGAACTTTCAAGTTGACTACCAGTAATTTTACATCCCAATATAAAACGGTCATCACCATCCCACCCCAGTGACCCCACTCCTTAAAAGAAACTCAATTACAAGGAAAGTAGTGTTTAAGTTAAATTATATCTATGATGTGGGAGTGTGCTAGAATATACTAGCTCAAAAGAGAGGTAATGGTAATTCCAGTAATACAAGACAATATGAGTTAAAGGTCCAGAGAAACAGAAAAATTCAGTAGAGAAGCCAGACTGAGAAGACCTACATGGGAAATATGACTTAGATTAGGACCTTCACTAAGATAAAAAATAATAGCCATGAGTTTGCATTATCTTCTCGCAGTAACAATTTGTGAAGCTGAAAGCAGAACTGCATGGCAAATTTGTGAATGTAATTGGCTTTACAGTATGGATGAGGGGAAAGGGGAGCTTCAGATGGGCTACTATAATGAGCTGAACCTATGATGCTGTAACGACAGATACTCTTGATAGGTGAAGTTTAGTAAAAGTACATGCTCACTAGTTTACAGCCAATTAGAAGTTGGAAATAAAGCTTGATTATTGACTTCTGTGTGTCGAATTAGAATTGAAAGATTAGGATGTATTAGGGTGATAGTTTAAAAAAAATCAGTATAAACTTCTATCAAACTTCATTTTGTTTCAGTTGTAAATAATAACAAGCTAAGGGAAAAAAATCACAAAATTTAGGCATCACTAGCTCTCTCTTAAACATTTCTAGAACTCTTTTTGATAAGAGATGCTAGGATGAAAATACCGGTTCCTACTGATCTCTCAGAAACTGCAAGTCACCAGACATAGGAACAAGATCAGGCATTTCCCGATTGTGTGTATCTTGGTGCATATATTTGCCTGAGAGATTCTGTATAGATTTTATTTGAGGGGTGGAGAGGAGCAGATGACATGTGGTGAGGAAGGAGATGAAGAAAACTGCTGACTCAAACCAAAACTTAAACAAAGGACTTTTCCCGTTGGGAGTTAGGGCCTCCTGGGGCAAGTAACACAGGAGATGCCTTTTGTTTTGAAATGTCTGGAAGTCGTTTATGGTGTCCGTAGGGGTGTTTCACTGTAGTCCTTGACTTGGTTCCCATTGTTCAAAAGATTTTGTGTGTATAAATGCCTTACCTTTAATGAGTGTCCAACTCATATTAATGGAGTGATTGCATGAAAAAATATATAACTGAGTAATAAAAAGCAGAGAGTACTGAGGCCTAATCAACCAGGTCATAAGGTCACATGAAAACTCTGACTTAGGTTTATGGGATATTTCATGTGGAAGAATCTTCTCTCCCTTTTGAGACTTGGACTCTCTAAGAAAAGGAATATGAGTTCGTATAGTCCTATGCTCTTTCCCCCAAAAATAGCTTGTCAGGAATAGCTCTTGGTCCAATATGACACAAAGGGAATGTGCTTCCAAATATGAAAAATCCATGTCCTCCTCTCTCTTTCTCTATCCCCATCGTTTCTCTGCAAGAATTTGTGATGACTTCTGGAGTAGGGAGGTTATGGGCAGGAGTAAGTGAGATATTTTCCAGAATCAGTATGCACTTAATGGATGAACTCTTCTTCTGAGCCAGCATCTCACTGTGTACTAGTGACCTGAAGTCTGGAAACACACAGTACTCCAAAAACTCATTAACGGACACTGTGGTGTCTCCACGTTTGCTTTGGTTGAGACCAAAGTAGCTCCATATTTGTTCCAAATGACTCCAGTCTAATATGTCTACAACCAAATAAAGATTTTGATAGCTTTCTCTTGTTTGGCAGTGCTTCTGTTTCAAAAATCATCTTCAGTTTTCAAAAAGATAAGCACAGTCCAAATGGCTCCATTATCAAAGCTAAACTTACCAGTCCACAAGCTTCAGAATGGAAAATAGATGGTTATTTGAAATAGCAACTTAAAACTTTATTCTCTATACCTTTCACACAACCCTGTCACTAAATCATTGAAGTAGTTTGCCTGTTGCTTCTATTTCATCTTCATTTTATATTCTGAGGATAATTGAACTCTAGGAGGATGGGTGATCTCTTTAAGACATAGGTCCCTTCTGGCTCTAAGTTTTATAACTTTGTATCCCTTATAAATCAATAAATCTTTATGTTATAATATTGAAAATAATAATGACCCATTGTTCTGATGTCAATCTAGAATTTTACCAATAGGAATAAAATCTGGAATTAAATGAAAGGTAGCTCATTGGTTTAAACAGTGATAATCAGATATCAAATCATAACTCCTAAGTATGGTCATCATGACAAATGACACTTACTTTATTACTAAATCTTACAAGGATAACATTTAACTCTCCAATCCAAAAGCAGATTAAAATCATAAGACTGAAAGAAAAAGGCAGCTCAATAAATCACACTCAAAGCAGGAGGTGCTATCAATAGTCTTAGAGTAAGAAAAGAGATAGAAAATTTTAGAAACTTTCACAAGAATGCAAAAACACAGCCCTGGGGTCATTTATTCAAGAAGAAAATTGCAAAGTATATGAAGTAGATGACAATAATTGTTTTGAAAGCTATTTTGTATACTACCCTTTTTAAGAAATCAAAGAAGTAGAACACATTTTAACTATATAATCATCAAAATAAGTAAACTATTATAAAAATTCTGGTAAATCAAGTATTTATTTTAACACATTTTTACACATTTTGGAGAATGTTATTTATATGTAATAGATATTTCCACAGTTGTGACTGATCAACAGAGTTTAATATATAATTTTTATAGTATATATTTTATATAACATATAGATTTCTGGATTTTTAAAAAATTGTCATTCTCCTTTCTAACTTTCTGTGCTCAATTCCACTTGAATGTTTCTATACATCCATTCTTGGCTTCATTATGATCTCTCTCTCATCCACAGTGTGGTTTAAATTTTGGGGTTCTAGTAAACATGGAAAACCTTAAGAAAAACCCCTCTAAATCATGCCATTTCACTAATTAACTCTTCACATTTCCAACTAATTAATGGCAGCTATTCAAAACATAAGATGTTATCAGATATCAAGAAAGGCCTGAAGGGTGGCATTGGTAGTTCAGAAGATGATGCAAGATTCCAAGTGGGTGGAACCTTGGTGGGGCTGGAGTTTTCAGTGCTTAGGTAGGTCAGGAGAAGAAGCGGGATCTACCCTTGGTAATGGCAGATGTAATCAAGAAGAGAAGAGCTGGAGGAGGTTGGGTATGGAGGGAGGATGAGGACCATGAATTGTTTCTTCAGAGAAAGAAGAATTGAAAATGGTAACTATGGCACCTTCGAGATTGTAAAAACTCTGGGATGGAGATGATAAGGAGGGTGGGGGCCTTACTTAAAATTTTGTCAGGAGCATAGGAAGATGGCGGAAGAGTAAGACGCAGAGATCACCTTCCTCCCCACAGATACATCAGAAATACATCTACACGTGGAACTGCTCCTATAGAACATCCACTGAACACTGACAGAAGACCTCAGACCTTCCAAAAGGCAAGAAACTTCCCCACGTACCTGGGTAGGGAAAAAGAAAAAAGAATAAACAGAGACAAAAGAATAGGGACGGGACCTGCACCAGTGGGAGGGAGCTGTGAGGGAGGAAAGGTTTCCACACACTAAAAGCCCCTTCACGGGCGGAGACGGTGGGTGGCAGAGGGGGAAGCTTCAGAGCCATGGAGGAGAGCACAGTAACAGGGTGCGGAGGGCAAAGCGGAGAGATTCCTGCACAGAGGATCTGTGCCGACCAGCACTCACCAGCCCAAGAGGCTTCTCTGCTCAACGGCCGGGACGGGCGAGGGCTGGGAGCTGAGGATCGGTCTTCGGTCGGAAGCCGGGAGAGGACTGGGGTTGGCTGCGTGAACACAGCCTGAAGGGGCTAGTGCACCACGGATAGCCAGGAGGGAGTCCGGGAGAAGTCTGGAGCTGCCGAAGAGGCAAGAGACTTTTTCTTCCCTCTTTGCTTCCTGGTGCGAGAGGAGAGGGGATTAAGCGCACCTATTAAATGACCTCCGGAAACAGGTGCGAGCCACGCCTATCAGCGCGGACACCAGAGATGGGCATGAGACGCTAAGGCTTCTGCTGCCACCACCAAGAAGCCTGTGTGCGAGCACAGGTCACTCTCCACACCTCCCCTCCCCGGAGCCTGTGCAGCCCGCCACTGACAGGGTCCCGGGATCCAGGGACAACTTCCCCGGGAGAACACACGGTGCACCTCAGGCTGGTGCAACTTCACACTGGCCTCTGCTGCCGCAGGCTCATTCCGCATCTGTACCCCTCCCTGCCCCCGGGCTGAGTGAGCCAGAGTCCCTGAATCAGCTTCTCCTTTAACCCCATCCTTTCTGAGCGAACAGCAGACGCACTCGGGCGACCTACGCGCAGAGGCGGGGCCAAGTCCAAAGCTGAAACCCAAGAGCTGTGCGAACAAACAGGAGAGGGGGAGGTCTCTCCAAGCAGCCTCAGAAGCAGCGGATTAAAGCTCCACAATCAACTTGAAGTGCCCTGCATCTGTGGGATACCTGAAAAGACAGCGAATCATCCCAAGTTGAGGAGGTGGATTTTGGGAGCAAGATACATTATTTTTTTCCCCTTTTCCTCTTTTTGTGAGTGTGTATGTGTGTGCTTCTGTGTGATATTTTGTCTGTATAGCTTTGCTTTCACCATTTGTCCTAGGGTTCTAACCATCCCGTTTTTATTTGTTTTGTTTTGTTTTTTGTTACTTTTTAAAATTTTTCTTCTTAATAATTATTTATTATTTTAATAACTTTATTTTATCCTACTTTATTTTAACTTCTTTCTTTCTTCCTTTCTTTCTGCTTTTCTTTCTTCCTTTCTTCCTTTCTTTCTTCCTTCATTTCTTCATTCCTTTCTTTCCTTCATTTCTTCCTTCCTTCCTTCCTTCCTTCCCTTCTTTCCTTTCTATTATTTTAATAACTTTATTTTATCCTACTTTATTTTAACTTCTTTCTTTCTTCCTTTCTTTCTGCTTTTCTTTCTTCCTTTCTTCCTTTCTTTCTTCCTTCATTTCTTCATTCCTTTCTTTCCTTCATTTCTTCCTTCCTTCCTTCCTTCCTTCCCTTCTTTCCTTTCTATTTTTTCTCCCATTTATTCTGAGCCATGTGGATTAAAGGTTGTTGGTGCTGCAGCCAGGCATCAGGGCTGTGTCTCTGAGGTGGGAGAACCAACTTCAGGACACTGATTTACAAGAGACCTCCCAGCTCCACATAATATCAAACGGCAGAAATCTCCCAGAGATCTCCTTCTCAACACCAAGACACAAATTCACTCAACGACCAGCAAGCTACAGTGCTGGACACCATATGCCCAAAAACTAGAAAGACAGGAACACAGCCCCATCCATTAGCATAGATGCTGCCCAAAATCATAAGGCTACAGACACCCCAAAGCACACCACCAGACGTGGACCTTCCCACTAGAAAGACAAGATCCAGCCTCATCCACCAGAACACAGGCACTAGGCCCCTCAACCAGGAAACCTACTCAACCCACTGAACCAACCTTAGCAACTGGGGACAGACACCAAAAACAACGGGAAGTACGAACCTGCATCCTGCAAAAAGGAGAACCCAAACACAGTAAGATAAGCAAAATGAAAAGATAGAAAAACACACAGCAGATGAAGGAGCAAGGCAAAAACCCACCAGACCTAACAAATGAAGAGGAAATAGGCAGTCTACCTGAAAAAGAATTCAGAATAATGATAGTAAAGATGATCC
>NC_041232.1:50826937-50829858 GCF_002837175.3 Physeter macrocephalus | reverse complement strand
CCATACAGGATAAATCCAAGGAGAAACACACCAAGACACATATAAATAAAACTATCAAAAATTAAATACAAGGAAAACATATTAAAAGCAGCAAGGGAAAAACAACAAATAACACAAAAGGGAATCCCCATAAGGTTAACAGCTGATCTTTCAGCAGAAACTCTGCAAGCCAGAAGGGAGTGGCAGGACATATTTAAAGTGATGAAGGAGAAAAATCTACAACCAAGATTACTCTACCCCAGCAAGGATGTCATTCAGATTTGATGGAGAAATGAAAACTTTTACAAACAAACAAAAGCTGAGAGAGTTCAGCACCACCAAGCCAGCTTTACAACAAATGCTAAAGGAGTGCATGCAAATGGAAATCAGAAGAAAGCTGGAGCAATTCTCATATCAGACAAAAGAGACTTTAAAATAAAGACTATTACAAGAGACTAAGAAAGACACTACATAATGATTATGGGATCGATCCATGAAGAAGATATCACAATTGTAAATATTTATGCACCCAACATAGGAGCACCTCAATACATAAGGCAAATACTAACAGCCATAAAAGGGGAAATCGACAGTAACACAATCATAGTAAGGGATTTTAACACCCCACTTTCACAAAAGGACAGATCATCCAAAATGAAAATAAATAAGGAAACACAAGTTTTAAATGATACATTAAACAAGATGGACTTAATTGATATTTATAGGACATTCCATCCAAAAACAACAGAATACAAAATTTTCTAAAGTGCTCATGGAACATTCTCAAGGATAGACCATATCTTGGGTCACAAATCTAGCCTTGGTAAATTTCAGAAAATTGAAATCCTATCAAGTATCTTTTCTGACCACAGCGCTATGAGAATAGATATCAATTACAGGAAAAGATCTGTACAAAATGCAAACACATGGAGGCTAAACAATACACTACTTAAAAACGAAGTGATCACTGAAGACATCAAAGAGGAAACTAAAAAATCCCTAGAAACAAATGACAATGGAGACACGATGACCCAAAACCTATGGGATGCAGCAAAGGCAGTTCTAAGAGGGAAATTTATAACAATACAATCCTACCTTAAGAAACAGGAAACATCTCGAATAAACAACCTAACCTTGCACCTAAAGCAATTAGAGAAAGTAGAACAACAACAACAACAAAAAAACAAATTTAGCAGAAGGAAACAAATCATAAAGATCAGATCAGAAATAAATGAAAAAGGAATGAAAGGCACAGTAGCAAAGATCAATAAAACTAAAAGCTCGTTCTTTGAGAAGATAAACAAAATTGATAAACCATTAGCCAGACTCATCAAGAAAAAAGGGAGAAGACTCATACCAAAAAATTAGAAATGAAAAAGGAGAAGTAACAACGGACACTGCAAAAATACAAAAGATTATGAGAGATTACTACAAGCAACTCTATGCCAATAAAATGGACAACCTGGAAGAAATGGACAAATTCTTAGCAATGCACAACGTGCCGAGACTGAACCAGGAAGTAATAGATAATTTGAACAGCCCAATCACAAGCCCTGAAATTGAAACTGTGATTAAAAATCTTCCAACAAACAAAAGCCCAGGACCAGATGGTTTCACAGGCAAATTCTATCAAACATTTAGAAAAGAGATAACACCTATCCTTCTCAAACTCTTCCGAAAGGTAGCAGAGGGAGGAACACTCCCAAACACATTCTATGAGGCCACCATCACCCTGATACCAAAACCAGACAAAGACGTCACAAAGAAAGAAAACTATAGGCCAATATCACTGATGAACATAGATGCAAAAATCCTCAACAAAATACTAGCAAACAGAATCAATAACACTGATGAACATACATGCAAAAATCCTCAACAAAATACTAGCAAACAGAATCCAATAGCACATTAAAAGGATCATACAGCATGATAAAGTGGGGTTTATCCCAGGAATTCAAGTGTTCTTCAATATATGCAAATCAGTCAATGTGATACACCATATCAACAAAGTGAAAGAGAAAAATCATATGATCATCTCAATAGATGCAGAGAAACTTCTGACAAAATTCAACACCCATTTATGATAAAAACCCTGCAAAAAGTAGGCATAGAGGGAACTCTCCTCAACATAATAAAGGTCATAATGACAAACCCACAGCCAACATTGTCCTCAATGGTGCAAAACTGAAAGCCTTTCCACTAAGATCAGGAACAAGCCAAGGTTGCCCACTCTCACCACTCTTATTCAACATAGTATTGGAAGTTCTAGCCACAGCAATCAGAGAAGAAAAAGAAATAAAAGGAATCCAAATCAGAAAAGAAGAAGTAACACTATCACTGTTTGCAGATGACATGATACTGTACATAGAGAATCGTAAAGATGCTACCAGAAAAGTACTACAGCTAATCAATGAATTTGGTAAAGTAGCAGGATACAAAATTAAGGCACAGAAATCTGTGGCATTCTTATACAATAATGATGAAAAATCTGAGATTGAAATTAAGAAAACACTCCCATTTACCATTGCAACAAAAAGAATAAAATATCTAGGAATAAACCTACCTAAGTAGACAAAAGACCTGTATGCAGAAAATTATAAGACAGTGATGAAAGAAATTAAAGATGACAGATATAGATGGAGAGATATACCTTGTCCTTGGATTGGAAGAATCAACATTTTGAAAATGACTCTACTACCCAAAACAATCTACAGATTCAATGCAATCCCAATCAAACTACCACTGGCATTTTTTACAGAACTAGAACCAAAAATTTCACAATTTGTATGGAAACACAAAAGACCCCGAATAGCCAAAGCAATCTTGAGAACGAAAAATTGAGCTGGAGAAATCAGGCTTCCTGACTTCAGACTATACTACAAAGCTACAGTAATCAAGACAGTATGGTACTGGCACAAAAACAGAAATATAGATCAATGGAA
>NC_041232.1:50825084-50825772 GCF_002837175.3 Physeter macrocephalus | reverse complement strand
TATGATAAAAACCCTGCAAAAAGTAGGCATAGAGGGAACTCTCCTCAACATAATAAAGGTCATAATGACAAACCCACAGCCAACATTGTCCTCAATGGTGCAAAACTGAAAGCCTTTCCACTAAGATCAGGAACAAGCCAAGGTTGCCCACTCTCACCACTCTTATTCAACATAGTATTGGAAGTTCTAGCCACAGCAATCAGAGAAGAAAAAGAAATAAAAGGAATCCAAATCAGAAAAGAAGAAGTAACACTATCACTGTTTGCAGATGACATGATACTGTACATAGAGAATCGTAAAGATGCTACCAGAAAAGTACTACAGCTAATCAATGAATTTGGTAAAGTAGCAGGATACAAAATTAAGGCACAGAAATCTGTGGCATTCTTATACAATAATGATGAAAAATCTGAGATTGAAATTAAGAAAACACTCCCATTTACCATTGCAACAAAAAGAATAAAATATCTAGGAATAAACCTACCTAAGTAGACAAAAGACCTGTATGCAGAAAATTATAAGACAGTGATGAAAGAAATTAAAGATGACAGATATAGATGGAGAGATATACCTTGTCCTTGGATTGGAAGAATCAACATTTTGAAAATGACTCTACTACCCAAAACAATCTACAGATTCAATGCAATCCCAATCAAACTACCACTGGCATTTTTTACAGAACTAGAAC
>NC_041232.1:50824288-50824831 GCF_002837175.3 Physeter macrocephalus | reverse complement strand
CCAAAAATGGGCAGAAAACCTAAACAGACATTTCTCCAAAGAAGATATACAGATTGCCAACAAACACATGAAAGAATGCTCAACATCATTAATCATTAGAGAAATGCAAATCAGAATTACAATGAGGGGGCGTCCCTGGTGGCACAGAGGTTGAGAGTCTGCCTGCCAATTCAGGGGACACGGGTTCGTGCCCCAGTCCGGGAAGATCCCACATGCCGCAGAGCAGCTAGGCCTGTGAGCCATGGCCACTGAGCCTGTGTGTCCGGAGCCTGCATTCTGCAACAGGAGAGGATACAACAGTGAGAGACCCTCGTACTGTAAAAAAAAAAAAAAAAAAACTACAATGAGATATCATCTCACACCGGTCAGAACGGACATCATCAAAAAAATCTAGAAACAATAAATGCTGGAGAGGGTGTGGAGAAAAGGGAACCCTCTTGCACTGTTGTTGGGGATGTAAATTGATACAGCCACTATGGAGAACAGTATGGAGGTTCCTTAAAAAACTAAAAATAGAACTACCATATGACCCAGCAATCCCAC
>NC_041232.1:50780417-50824029 GCF_002837175.3 Physeter macrocephalus | reverse complement strand
CTGTCATACAGAGTGAAGTAAATCAGAAGGAGAAAAACAAATACCATATGCTAACACATATATATGGAATCTAAGAAAAAAAAATGTCATGAAGAGACTAAGGGTAGGATGGGAATAAAACACAGACCTACTAGAGCATGGACTTGTGGATATGGGGAGGGGGAAGGGTAAGATGTGACAAAGTGAAGGAATGGCATGGACATATGTACACTACCAAATGTAGGGTTGATAGCTAGTGGGAAGCAGCCACATGGCCCAGGGAGATCAGCTAGGTGGTTTGTGACCACCTAGAGGGGTGGGATAGTGAGGGTGGGAGGGAAGGAGACGCAAGACAGAAGAGATATGGGAACATATGTGTATGTATAACTGATTCACTTTGTAGTAAAGCAAAAACTAACACACCATTGTAAAGCAATTTTACTCCAATAAAGATGTTAAAAAAATTTTTGTCAGAAGGGCAATTCTGCAACAATTTAAAGCTTAGCTCAGTCTCTTACCACTGCACAATGTAAAATCTATGTCTGGGAAATAGATGCTGTCCACACATTCCCGTCACGGTCCAAGGGCACATTTTTGACAGTTAATTGGCGATGGTTAACATCAGTCTTTAGTTTCAGGAGAAGATCAGTTGGGACCAAGGTTAGGGGATAGCCTTTTTCCAAGGTTAAGAGACACTTTTTTTTTTTTTCCTAAGGAACAGTGTGAAAGTATCTATCCGCCAACAACAATTCTTATATTCTGAGTTAATTGGCCATGAGCTGGCCACAGAGTTTTTCCCCAAAATGGTACAGATGAACCTATTTACAGGGCAGGAATAGAGACACAGAAGTAGGAAGTGGATGTGTGGGCACAAGGGGGAGGTGGTGGGGGGATGAACTGGGAGATTGCGATTGACATATGTGCACTGCCATGTGTAAAACAGATAACTAGTGGGAACCTGCTGTAAAGAGCAGGGAGCTCAGCTCTGTGGTCTGTGGTTACCTAGATGGATGGGATGGGGGAAGGAGGGGGCTCCAAGAGGGAGGGAACATGCTGTAAAGAGGAGGGAGCTCAGCTCTGTGGTCTGTGGTTACATAGATGGATGGGATGAGGGATGGAGGGAGGTCCAAGAGGTAGGGGGTTTATGTATACATATAGCTTGTTCACTTCATTGTACAACAGAAACTAACATATCACTGTAAAGCACCTATACCCCAATTAAAAAAAAAAGTTTATTGTGGAAAGCACTGGCGTCCTACTCTTGAACAGAATAAACCAGCTGCTGTTTGTGGTTTGGCTTATCTAGACCTGGTCAGATTTGCTGCCATTTGGTGGAGAACTGCTTTAGAAAAGGAGCTTGCTGAGAACAGTGTGTATGTAAGAGAGAGTGTGTCTAATTCTGGAACTGGGGAGGGGGGTTGGTTTCTAGAAGTAAGAAATATTGTGTCAGTGTATCCCTTCCTCCTACTCTCCACATTCTCTAAGCTCAGATATCAACTCCTTTGAAAAGCTTTCCATTGTGCCCAAGTCCAATTTAGATGCCTCTTTGTGCTCCCGTGATGTTACAGTAGTTTTGATGCCCTCTTATAATTGCCTAAGTGCTTGTCACTATCTGTATTCTTCACTAAGATGTGAACTGCCTTTGGGTAGAAACTGGCTCTTTAACAATGTTGGGTCCTTAGTTCCTCAGGTATGCAATATTTATTGCATACCTTAGGAAGTAGGCAATAAATATTTGTTGAGTGTGTGGATACCTAAATCAAACCATCGCCATGGCTGCCTACTCTCTCTATACATCCAGCCATCTGGCCATGGCCTCAATTCTGTCATTCTACTGAGATTGAAGATGATGACAGTGTCACCACCCATGTGTCACCATGTAACTGATCACAATCTGCTCTCAACCTACCTCTTTCTCAAGTACCAATTCAACCACCACCTTTTCTATTGAGCCATGCCCAACTGCTCCAGGTCAAAATGATGTCTCCCTTCTCTGATTTCTGGCACTCAGTGTTTGGAATTTATACAACTAATTCTTGATATGACACACTTTCTTCTGTGTGATGTCTGTGGGTCTGGTTTCTGTGAGCACCTCCCACATAAGGTCCACATCTTATCTTTTTCTTTTGCTCCTTTTGTGCATCTAAGCACTGTCGGGCACAGAGAGCTCCTCCAAACAATACTGACTGACATAAAATGATCCTAGTCTACATGAAAGTGTAAATTCTGAGGGCAAGCAAGTTCTACCTGGATTTGCACTGGAGAGACTGGATTTCTGGTGATGAATAAAGCTGCTGTGGCAATGGATACGTGAAGAGTTGGAAAGTAATTGGCAGAGGCAGAACTGTCCTTTTATTATTTTGTTATAAATAAACTCTCACAGTGGAAACTTGTTAACCTCAGTCCTTGCTTTTGCATCTACTTATATGCAAGACCTCCCTCAACAAATCAATCTTTACACTGCAGTGGCACTCTCTTGAAAAGATATGTTTGGCTTAGCCACTGTTGATATTTGTTCTTGAAATCTCGGTTGTATGTCATGGTACACTATGAGAGCAGAAATGGAGATGCTTAGTTTATATGCACAGAGGACAGCCAAGATGCAAACAGAAAGAGACGGTCCACAGCAGGGCAGCGGGGGTGGCGGGAGCTGAACAGCACTTAATATGTTGTGATGTATTGAATCTATGAAACTCCTGTTCAATAGCTAGTCAAAGTAAATTTAGAAGGACACAGGAAAGGGATTTATTTTTTCATCATTGTAAAATTTATTGTAAAAATTATTTCGTATGCTGTTGGTCATGGTCTAATGGTGTCCTTTTGAGGTCCCAGTGCCCTTAGAAATAGCACCATTGACAGGATTAGGTGAGGTTTGTTCAATATATTTAAGTCTCCAGAGAACTACAGTTTTATTGGTACTTTGGGAGTGGGCTCTCTTGCTGTATTTTATTCTGAAAAGAATGAGCTAGAGAGCTTGACACTCTCTCAAGGTAAATTACTTGATCTCTTCTCCTCTAGTGCATAACTTTATTGGAGAATTTCCCAAATTGGGCTGCAATTATTTACATACATGTCTGTTTTGCTCATCAGACAGTGAGTGTTTGCATCAAAGACTGTATCTTATTCATTTTTTTCCCTAATAGAGTGGCATAGTGCCCAGCACATAGGAGACCCTCATGAAATGTTTGCTGAACAAGAAGACATCTTAATATCCATGAAAAAACTGCTTATGTAAGGGAGGAAACAAAAAAGGTAGATGAAAGCTATTTTGAGCCAACTTAAGAAAAATGCAGACACTATTAGATAATTAATTAAATTTTAATTTTCCTGTAAGTAGTCTCCAGAGAAACATGCTATTTTAGAATTGTACCCCCTAGATTAGGATACTGTGTAAATATTTCCTGTGGGCCTACTTTTATGCTAGATGGCATGGGAGAATAATTGAATAAAACATGGCCTATGCAGCAAAAATATTGGGTACCATCTGGAGAGAAAAGGCCCAAGAAAGAACCCAGTGAAGAATTCAGTGAAGTATAATGGGAATCAAAAGAGGTCAGAATAGGAGAAAATTACATGAGCCACTGCTATCAGGAAGGCATTAGGAGGAGCTAAAAATGCATTGCAATGAAGTTTCAGTTTATAAATGATGTGGGTGAGCATTAACTGAATCATGCTGCTATTTTATAGAAGATTCAAGATAGGAATGTTAGACATTATTCCTTGCAAAGAAAATGCTCTTCAGTGCTGTTGGAGAACCCTCAGATCATCAGGTTTTCTTTAGGTTTATTACTGAACAAACTTGTCTTCAGAAAGACAGTGTGGTATTCTGCTAAGGAAAGCTGTGCTGAATCTAAAGACCTTGATGCTTTCCCTCAAATCTACTGTTAGCTGTGTGACCTTGATAAAGTTATTTAATCTCTCTGGACCGCACTTTCCTTTTTTAAAATTTTGACATCAGAAAAACCTGCCCAGACTTCACCCCAGGACATGGCAAGCTTTAAATTATGAAAGAAAAATCACCTGTATAAAGACAGGAAGTGACCTCATCCTTCAGCCTTTATAGGACCATGTCTCAGACAAAAAGTGAGAGAGCTGTGTAATTACTGTTCTTCTGCACAGGTACTGATTTTTCAGGCATTCAGGACACTTTCTCCCACCACTTATTTTTTATTTACATTTGGAAGTCAGAAATTCTTAGAACACATTCAAGCATTTATGTGTGCATATTCTGGCATGAGGAAGAGGGTTCTCCACAAGCAGAATCTCACATGTCACAAGGGAGTGGGATCAGGGGGAATGTCAGAAGAGCCTGGATTAATGGATACATTAACAATTTCATTTTTTATCCATCTTTCAGTTTGGAATATAACTAAGACAATAGGGGTAAGAGTAAATTCAGATTCTGTAGCAGTAGTCTGCAGTAAATGCATGTCTGATGGAAAGTAAGAACTGGGGTCAGAACTGCTTTAGAGTAAACCAAGAGAACTCTGAAATAATATATATTTGTAGTTAGTTCTGTGTGGCTGAAGTCCACCTACTCAAAGATGTACAAACAGGAAAAAATAGAAAAAAAGGAAGGAGGATCTCTGGAAATCATCAACTATAGAATCAAGAGATTGGATAGGATACAAGAATGTGTGGCCTCTTCTAAAAAGAGCAGAGGTCCCTAAGGAGAGATCTATCAGGCTAAGATGCAAATTCTAGGAAACAAAAGGAAAGGAAAATTGATACGATATTAGTGCATAGAAGGAAATAAAAATAAAATTCAAAAGCCTGAAGGAACATGTAAAAAGAAGAATTGATTTTAAATAAGTAGGATTCAATCATTGATTTGAAGGACAAATTAAGAAAATAACACAGATAGTAAAGACCAAATTCCTAAAATAGATCATAATGCATGTAGAGAACCCAAAATAGGCACGACATGTACAGATAAAAAGTGTTTCTAAAAAAGAGAAAAGAACAATGAAAGCAGAGAAAAACATCATTCCAATTGGATTTTTTTTTCTTTGAACTTGACAAAATGATTCTAAACTTCATGTGGATGAGTAATAGAAAATAATAGCCAAGACAAATTAGAAAAAGAAGAGTATTGGGGGGAATTTGTCTCACCATATAATAAAACATTATAGATTTCTAGTACAAGATTGCATACCCAGCAGGTTCTCACTTCATGTTTCTCTAAAATCTCCACTGAAATACTGAGATGAAAACTTTGAGGTATGACAAGGAATAAACCAATAATAGTGATGAGGAAAGGCAGCAGCAAATAAGAGAGATAACAGAAATTTGGGGAACATGAAAATGAATGGGAACATGTTAGCAGACAATATGAGAGGAATGAAACTTACATGGCCTGGCAGACTGTAGAAAGGGCTGTGGACAACATGGAACATGGTCTGCCTTTCAGAATCCTGAATGGAGGGTCTTTGGGCTCAGTGGACACACACACGGTAGACAGCAGGTGTGAAAGACAGGGCTGACAAAAAAAAAAAAAAAGGGCTGATTAAAGTTTTGTGAATGGAGCAGTTGAATAGGGTGACATTTCCACGGTTGTCCCCATCTACTCTAATGTGTTCTCCTTCCTTGAGTTAGATAAAGGCAGCCTGACGTGTATCCCTAGGCACAACAATAGAATATTATTCTCAACAGAAATGGAATGAATCATTGAAGATACTTAGAATGGTGATGTTGAAACCTTGGAGTAAATCCTTCCTCATCTGGCATTTGGGAACCCTTAACTTTAGAGTCAGTATCATCTCATTTGGGGGAAATTAAAAGAAAGTCATCAAGAGAAATCAAATAGCCCAACAGACAAAACATCTAATACTGGTATGTAAGGTCTCTCTATCATAACAAAAACCCTAAAGCAAAATCTTAGCTCCAGGAAAATGAGGGTACAAAGCAAAAAACTGGAACCCAAGAGACCATTCAAGACATATCCTAGACTGACAGCCTTGTAAGCAGGCTTAGAGAAGACCCAGGCCAGGATAGACCAAGAGGACAGGGATCTTCTGAAACAAAGACAATTTGGAAAAAAGTGGTAATTGATAGAATAACTGATGTAGTGGTGCCTTAGTCCATGCAGGCTGCTACAACAAAATACCATAGACTGTGTGGCTTATAAACAGACTTATAAATTAATTTCTCACAGTCTGGAAGCTGAAAAGTACAAGATAAAGTCAGCAGAAAATTCAGTGTCTGGTGAGAGTCCACTTCCTGGCTCATTGACAGACATCTTTTTGTTAAGAAGATGAAGAGGCTAGAGGAAGGTAATATAAAAGAATTAAATTTCCAGTCCTAAGAGCAGGAAATTAGTTGATAATGTCTAAAATAATAAATAAAAATTATTCTTTGTGTTCTTTGAGATTGGGAGTTTATAAGAAATATACCCCCCCAAAAGAACTAAAATTGGTTCCCTCCAGAGAGCAGAACTAGGGGGTTGAGGAGAATGGGCCAGGGCAAATGACTTTTATTGTAAATAATACTCTTATTGTAGGAGATACTTTCCAGATATTTTTGTTTCTTTAATGTTTTAATATGAGCTAAAAATCTACTTTATTAAAATTAGGTTTTTTTTTTAGGATCATGTTAATTTTCAGTTTAACTTAGAGAAAATTTCCATGCTTATGACTGTGAGCAGTCCTATCCAAGAAAGCCGTTCCTTCTTTTCAAGTCACTTTTATGTCCCTCAGAAGAATTTTGCTATATATGTGAAGAAACACCAAAAAATGAATGAAAATAGAGTTAAATCCCTTAAAATAGATTTCATAAGATAAATAACATAACAATGATCAAATGGATCCATCATCCTCATTAAAAGTAAATAACTGAGTTTAATACACCCATGGATAGAAACTTCATTTAGAACATAAAATAAAACCCAAACCTCTGTTGAATGAAAAAGAAACACCTACAACAAAGTGACTTGGAACTGACGACAGAAAATATGGGCAAAGGCAAACCAGACTTATACAAAGAAAAAGATAGCGAGTATCACCTTCCTAGTGATAGATAGGTTTGAATTCAAGGTAAAAGCATTAAAAGGGATTTTAAAAAAGGCACTTTTAAATTAGTGAATGATAAAAAGTCAAATGCACAGAAATTTTTAAGAAACTATTAATTTTAAAAAATTAATTTAAATTATCCATTAATTTCACATACACAGCGTAGAGCAAAAACCACTGGTGGTATACCAGGAGATTGAGGTAAAATCATATTTGCATCAGAAGACTGTCATTTACTTCTCTCACTCTATAAAGGCTGCATATACTCCAGACCAGTAATTGTTCTCCAGCATGTTTTCACTAATCTACTTTCTCACCAAATGTGCAGAAGGGACCTGCCTGTCCATACCATTCACCACCAATATTTAGGATTATCTAGCTTTTCCAATTTCTGCTGGCTCTAGTAGATGCAAAATAATACCTCATGTTTTGTGTTTTATTTTACATTTCACTGTTTTCTAATAACTTTGAATATATTTGCTTATGAATTTCAGTCTTTTGGCTTACCTCATCCACAAATTTCCTTTTTTTATTGTTTTTCCATTTTTTACTTGAGTTGCTGACTTGTTCTAATTGATTTTCAGGAGTTACTTACAATTCCTAGATATATGATCCTAATCCACAGCCAGTATCAGATATCCTAAATATCTTCCCGATTGTGTCACTTGCTCTTTATTTTTGCCTATGGTGTCCATCATTGAATGGAAAAATAATTTTAATTTAATCAAATTGATCACTTCTTCCTTATGGCTTCTGACTTTTTTTTTTACTTTCTCATTTTACTTTATTCAGGTATAAAGTATATATAACAAAATGCATTCATGTGTAACTACTACCACAATCAAGACATAGACTATTTCCATCAACTCGAAAGGTTCCTTTATACCCCTTTTCAGTCACTCTTCACCATTCCCAACTCCGGAACACTTACTGATGTGCATTCTCTCACTGTAGGTTTGTTTTGCCTGTTCTAGGAGTTCATATACATAAGGAAATCATACAGTATGTACTCCTTTGTGCCAGGCTTCTTTCACTTAGCATAAGCGGTTCAAATATATTGTTTTGCTAATCAGTGGTTTCTTTTTTATGGATACAGCACAATTTGTTTATCCATTTGCTTGATGATAGACATTTAATTTGTGTCCAGTTTTCAGTTATTATTATTAAAGGGACTTTGAATATTTTTGTCCAAGTCTTTTTGTTTAAAAAGTTTTCATTTCTTTTTTAATAAACACATTTTATTGTCTGAAAAATGTGTGTATAACTTTATAAGAGACTATCAAAATGTTTTCCAAAGTGGTTGTACCACTTTAACTCCTGCTGACAAACTAAGAGTATTAGTTATCCCAGATTCTTGACAAGATATGGTATGATTAGACTTTTAAATTTCATTACATGTAGTAGGTATGTACTGCCATCTCATCGTGATTTTTAATTTGAATTTTCCTGAAGACTGGTGATGCTGAGAATATTTTCATGTGTTTATGATTATCTTCTTTTGTGCTGTAATTAGGTCTGCACAAAAGTTCTTTGATAGATACATTTTGCAAATATTGTCTCCCAAACTGTGGTTTGCCTTTGAATACTTTAATGTTATCTTTTGGAAGAGAGACTTTTAAATTTTTTATTGTTGAATTTATCATTTTATTTCCTTGTATACTTCTAAGAAATTATTGCCCTACCACAACTTCAAAAAGGCACTCCTTATGTTTTATTTTTTTGAAGTTTTATAGTTTTAGCTTTTAGATTTAAATTTATGAAACATTTCAAGTAAATTCTTATAAATGGTGTGAAGTCAAGGTCAAGATTCATTTATTTTCCCAGAGGATAACCAGTTGTCCCAGGAGCATATGGTCAATAGCTTCACTTCTCAACATTGGGGATATTTGTCCCATATTTATTTTTTCAATCCTCTCTGCTGATGCATTGATCTATATATTAGGCCTTAGGCAAAAAGCAAACTCTGATGTAGCTTTATAGTAAACTTGAAATCAGATAGTGTAAGTCTTCCAATTTGTTCAATTTTTTAAAGATTTTTGGCTATTATAGGTTCTTTGTATGGCACATAAATTATAGAAATATCATGTCAATTTATGAAAAAATCTTGCTGAGATTTTGATTCTAACTGTGTTGAATCTATAAATAAATCTGGAGAGAATTTACATATTAACAATATTAAGTCATGATCTAAGAACATGGACTATCTTTCTATTTTTAAAAGTCTACTTTAATATCTTTTGTGATGTATGGTTCTCAGTGTACTGGTTTTGCACATATTTTGTTAAATTGATCCTTAATTATTTGCTGTTTTTAATGCTATAGTAAATAGTTTTTAAACTTTATTTTCCAATAGTTTTTGCAAAAATATAGAAATTGATGGTTATATTGACTTGGTATCCTGAGACCCATTTAAACTCCTATTGGATTTTGGTATATCTCCTAGGATTGTCTAAATAAACGATCATATCATCTGTGAATAAAGACGGCTTACTTCTTCCTTTGTAATCTGAATGTCCTTCTTTGGCATGCCTTATTGCACTGATTAGCACTCTCTGTACAATGTAAAATTCAAGTGGTGAGAGCAAACAAATTTACTTGTCTCTATCCTAGGGAGTGAACCATTCAGTTTCACTGTTAACTCTGTTACATGTATGTTTATCAGATTGAGGAAGCTCCTTTCTAATCCTGGTTTACTGAGAATTTTTAAAATGAATGTCTGTTGAAATTTGTCAATTTTTTTTTTCAGAATCTATTAAGAAGATTGTTTTTATCTTTTTTGTTCCAATAATACTGAATTATGTTGTTTGACTTTTAAAGTTAAACTAACATTATATTCATAGAACAAACTTCCCTTTGTCAAATGTAATATCGTTTATATATTGCTGTATCTTTCCATCTCCTATGGTTTCTGCTCTTAAATTTTTATTTTTGAATTCGCTATCAATTGTATATCACAGACATTGAACTACACATTTCTTTTTTGTTGTTGTTTTTGTTTTTGCCTTTTATTTTATTTTATTTTTTTAACATCTTTATTGGAGTATAACTGTTTTACAATAGTGTGTTAGTTTCTCCTTTACAACAAAGTGAATCAGTTATACATATACATATGTTCCCATATCTCTCCCCTCTTGTGTCTCCCTCCCTCCCACCCTCCCTATCCCACCCCTCTCATGGTCACAAAGCACAGAGGTGATCTCCCTGTGCTATGCGGCAGCTTCCCACTAGCTATCTAATTTACATTTGGTAGTGCATATATGTCCCTGCCACTCTCTCACTTCGTCACAGCTTACCCTTCCCCCTCCCCATGTCCTCAAGTCCATGCTCTAGTAGGTCTGTGTTTTATTCCCGTCTTACCACTAATCTCTTCATGACATTTTTTTTTCTTAGATTCTGAACTACACATTTCTAATACCTTAATAGTTTTACTTTTATATATAGAATTTTAATCTAGAATCCATTTTTGTATGTGGAGTTATGTAGTGATCCAGTGTTGTTATTCTCCATGGTATAGACCAGTTTTCCAAAACTGTTTAAGAATTTGTGTTTCCTCCATTGATTTCTATTACCACCTTTATTGTATAGTATGCTTCCAAATATATATCAGTTTCTCTGTTACTAATGAAGTTTCACTGATCCATTTTTTCAGTCCTTTAAGAAAACCATACTCTTTTGTTTCACTATTTTAATATAGCTTTATTTTTTCTTACTTACTTGCGTGATTAT
This sequence comes from Physeter macrocephalus, assembly GCF_002837175.3. Classification (NCBI taxonomy): domain Eukaryota; kingdom Metazoa; phylum Chordata; class Mammalia; order Artiodactyla; family Physeteridae; genus Physeter; species Physeter macrocephalus. The sequence continues at coordinate 50,813,317 of NC_041232.1, read as the reverse complement.
GTACTCCCTCTCACAAACTTTAATTTTCTTTTATAAATTTATTTAGTCCTCCTTGGACTTTTATTCTTTGATCTAAATTTTATATTGTTTACTGAGTTAAACAGTAAATGTAACTGAATATTTTAATGCAATCACATTTTAATTATAGACTAAATTGAGAAATAATTTACATACAAATAATGTTTAATTATCTCATCCAAGAACAATGACTTTTCATTTACTTAAGTTATCTTCTGGGTACTTTCTTCACATTCTAAACTTTGAAAATAAGAGGTGTTATTATTTTGATTAATTCTTATGTATGATATTGGGTTTCTGGGGAACTGTATTTTACTTTTTACTTATAATTTCCAGGTGATTATTGCTGATGGTAAATTTTTACTAGTTTATCTGGTTAAGAAACTAGTTTACTTTGTTAAATTTAAAGTTCATCATATATATGCATATACATGATAAAAGTCGCTGAACTTTCTAAAAAATACCAGTAGTTTTATTGGGTTTTCAGAATGATAAGCACATTATCTGAAAATAATAACATTTTAATTTTTCCCTGATTTCATCACTTTCCTTCCAGTAAATTCATTTAAATCTTTATGTTTTCTTCAGGTATTATTTCACCTGTTTCTTCCATGTTTTAATTATTGAACTCACATCATTAGTTATAAGTAGCTTTCAAATTCTATTGATATCTATGCCATAATGTGTTATTTAAAGGTATGTCTGTGAATTTGTGTGTGTATGCATGCACTTACAAATGTTTGGGTGTTTTAATTTCCAGATGTATAGATTTTTATTAGACCAAACATCTGAGATGATAATTATTTTTAAATTGTTGTCAGAAAATTCAATGTGAATGACATTAACTTCTAAAAATTTCTTTAGATCTGAGTGAGAAAAGGGCTGGACTGTCCTGGTTATTCTCCCTTTATTTCCCTATATCCCATCTTTACTTCTGTGCTACTGTGTGCCTTGAGAGATTCACCTCTGTGGACTAAGTCACTCAGGATCTCTGGCCTCTATCTTCTAATTAGGTTTGTCAAATGGGAGATACTGACAAAAGGTTACAGTGAAGGAGCAAAGAGAGAGGTAGGGTATTTACTCCCCACTTCTTCCCTGCTCTGCTACAGTTGCACTGTGTCTTCATTCGTCTAGGGCTACAGATCCTGAATGCTTTCCCCTTGACTTCACTCATCATCTGTGACAAGGCGCACCGTTTTCTCTTACTGACTTTTCAGACTAAGGGCAGTAATTCCTTCCTGCTGTTGTTGGTTCCTGGGTGTCTCACCAACATTTGTTGATTTCCCTAACTCCATCCGCATGCCTGTAAAAATTGGGTAAGTCCTTTTTCAGTGTGTCATGTGTTTCCTCTCAAAACTCATCCTGATCCATACTCAACAAGAAATGTCAAATAAAAACATGGTGGCGCAATTTAGAATCATCAAAACACTTGATTAAAAACAACAAAACAAAGGAAAGGTGATGAATTCCATTCCAACATTCCATCCCCTTAAGCCTTCTCTACACATGTCGGGCAAGCTGTGGCACCTCAACCTTGAGAACTATGGGCCATTTTTCAATGTGTGCTTTAAGTAACCAACTCAACAGCAGTTAGCAACACTCCCAGGCACTTGAGTTAGTATAGTAAATATGGAATTTTAAGGTTGTGCTTCTTCTTATCTCTATATATTTGCCTAATTCATTCCTTTGGAATCTAATTTGGCAAGATCCTGAAACTCTTTTTGGTGCATATATTCAATATTACCTCTTTCAATTCTGTGTTCAGAATTTACCTTCTTACAGTACTATAAGCAATGGAAATTGATGCAGAGGGCTGTGAGGAAAAAAAAAAAAAATTCATCTGTAAGTCAACTGTTCTAGGTAATTTCACCAATTTTTAAAAATTTTCTTTCTGTCCCCCAAAGGATCATTGAGATTATGAGAAGACCTCCTTCCAAAGAGACATGAGGATTCAAAATTCTCAGATTCATCTTCATCTGCTCAAATATTTTCTTCCAAGATTACAAATTATACTTTTCCTGCAGCCAATACCCTTACTTAGCATATAATCTTGATGTGGTATCTATTGCAACTCAGAAATGTGTACATCCAGATCTTAGGTCTAATTTTTTTCCACGCCTTGTCTACGGCTGAAAAACAAAGGGTTTCCCTTAAGACCACCTTAAAAGTTTCTGATTCTTTGTCATGCCTTCCATGTTTTGAGGTAAGAAGTTAAATCCTTAAGCTTCTTTTTTTGTATTCTTTTTGTAAGCTTTTTAGAACAGTTTGAATCAGTTGCCTCACCATCATATCCCATGTAATCACCATTATCACTATAGTAATTAAGTATCTCAACCTCAATCTCCCTTTACCTTTCCCTCCACTTGTAATTCATTCTCTCTTCATCAGTGATCATTTTAATAACTGTAACCATAGATTTTCAGTGCCCTCACAGAGATTAACTGTACTTTATAAATATGAGCAATTTTATTCTAAAATTCCATCTTTTAGGATATGGGGAGGATGACTTTCTGGGTGCCAATAATTCTATTAGTTAAGGTCCTTTCAAAAAAGAGACGCTCTACTTTAAATGGACAATATACAGAAGTGTGGGCAACCTTAGGTATCACCAAGTGATGGTTAGACAACCAGGTGCCAGAGACAGTGGAAATATGTTATCTAGGTCTGAAAGATAAAGGAAAGAAATTGGGGTTACTAGATGTTTGTGAAATAAAAAGGCACCATCCATAGGGGTAGAAATAGAGGAATATAGGCCCTGACAGTCTCATCAAAATAGAAGGAAATAAGGAAAAATAAGCACCCATATTTCTCTCTTTCAGCTCCCTGTTCTCTTGCTGGTTACTTCCAATAGCTGAACCCCACAAAAACCCAGAGGACAGGGAAGGCTGGGTGATGTATTCTATTTCAGTCAGTTTCTGGGGACACCAGGGAGGATAGAGAAGGACATAAAATGGATCTGGGTGGAAGTGTGCTGTATCTATTTATTTGTCTAATCTGCTTGGTCGAATTTGGTAGCTATTGACATTGCTATACAAGAAAATAAGATGGTGAGAAAATATTAGACACAGTGGTATACCATCTGTAGTGGCAAAACATTCTGACAGTTAAGGTTTCCACTCCACCCATGCATCACCAGTCACTCAGAGAATTGCTTTTCTCTTCCACTCCAGCTACTAGAGTGGAAGAGAAAAGCAATTGATACTTCTTCCTAGCCTCAGGTGAGGCAAATGCTCAAAATTTGATCAGCTGGATTTCTTCACTGAGATATCCCAATTGATCAACCTATCAGGTGTCTTTATCTGTCCTCCTGTTCCTAGCTGTCACCACCTATGGGCCTCAGACATTTTATATGCAACTCCCAACCTTTACAGCAGTAATTCCTAGGCATGTCCTTGGCTCTGGTTTCCCTCCAAAATGTGATCCCTTGACTCTCTTTCATTAGTATTGTATAATTTTTCTTCCACAAAAAGTCTTCCCTTTTTACTTTTCTTCATGGATAAATCTTTGTTTATTCACTTACACTTTTTCTATGATTTCTAGGAAGTCTATATTTAAGAGATATTTTCAGTATATTCTCAATCTGCCATCTAGACACAGATGTCCCCATTGCTAGTAATATTCTAATAAGTTTACCATGAAATGAAAAAGTTCTTAATTAGGAAATAGGAACCCTATAATAGGGAGAACTCATAAACTGTTCAACTTCTCAATTTTGTTCACTTGCTCATGTATGCAATTCATGTTTATGGGGGAGTATATCAATCTAGATGAAAAGCATTAGCTTAAAATAAGATTTAGATTAAGGATAAAGATGTGAAATATATGTATGTATACAATGGAATATTACTCAGCCATAAAAAAGAATGAAATTTTGCCATTTGCAGCAACATGGATGGACTTGGAGGACATAATGCTAAGTGAAATAAGTCATACAGAGAAAGACAAATACTATATGATATCACTTATATGTGTAGCCTCAAAAATACAGCAAACTAGTGAATATAGTAAAAAAGAAGCAGACTCATAGAGAACAAACTCGTTGTTATCAGTAGGGAGAGAGAAGGAGAGAGGAGCACTATAAGGGTAGGGGATTAAGAGGTACAAACTATTAGGTATAAAATAAGCTACAAAGATACATTGTACAACACAGGAAATATAGCAAATATTTTATAATAACTATAAATAGAGTATAACCTTTAAAAATTGTGAATCACTATATTGTACACCTGTAAGTTATATAATATTATACATCGACTCTACTTCAATAAAAACCTTTTTTTAAGGTTTATTCACATAACAGATATTTGCTTAGTAACTACTTTTGTAAGGTCCTGTGCTCATTGGGTTGAAGAAGGTGATTGCTTTACCCTAAGAAAGGCCGGAGTGAAAAGGTATTTTCTTATCTTAATCAAGCCACTTAGAGGACAAAATGTTTCATATATTCAAAAATCAAACTGGTGTAGAGTAACCTATTTACCCTAAGTTTAGGGTAATATGCTTGCCAATACAACTTGAAAATACATTTATCCACTTCAAATCTGCAACACTGGTAGTTCAATATGGTTGACAGAGTGTTTCCAATATTCATGACACTAGTCATAACACATCTAAATTCTGACGTGGCTGCACTAGAAACTCAGCTGAAAGACCTGAAAGTAGGTATTAGTAACAGACAAATCAGAGGATATTCCATCAGTATGGATCACGTTTTCTAAATAGCTTCAAACAATTTTGTATTGTGAAAGACAACCTCACTTTATGATACTTAATATCTGATAGAAGAGCAGTGCACAGCTGAAGTCCTCCTACATTGTGGAATCTCACAAGTGGCCAATGAAAAATACCTTTCCAGTGAGCAAACTCCCTTGGGTTGCCTTAATCCTAACTATCCTTCAAGACCCAACTCAAAACTCATTTTTTTTTATCATGAATTCTTCTCTGACTAGTACACAACAATCATCTCGTCCTTCTCCCGATGCCCAAATTTTCTTCTGGCTTCACTCATTTGGTATGCTAACCTTATGAAATTTCCACCATTTTTGTACGTTTTACAGCTTGATATTAGTGTACCTATCATCATAAACTGCTAAAGGGCAGCCAGATAGTGGCTGACATGATAATGTGTGCACTTCAAGTACACAAATGTGTGGTGAAGAATTGATGGATAAACTGTTTGCCTCTCTTACCTTTCTATTTGTAGCTGGTAACATCTGAAATTCAGATTTTCTTCGATACTATGTTATTTTCCCCAAAATATTCTCATAAAGTAAATATACATTTATTTCTTATACAACTTCAGTAAAATGTATGGCTTAAGCCGATATAGAATCTACCACTTCTTTGCCAGTTATGAATTCTATCTTCTTTACTTCATATTTCAGAAGGCATTTTGAAAAGGGATAAACTCATCCTCTCTCCTACTTTACACTTTCCAGTTGACCTCAGGTAAATTACACCCATAGCAATATGATGTTTACCTCATATTTTCACTTCTGAATATATGAAACCCAAAATTTTATTAAAGAATATCTACTACTTCCTAATATTTCTATGTATTTTTTTTCTTAGATTATGAGCTCTAAATTTAAGAACTGAGTCATCTTTTATACTATCCTTCTACCCACATACTATGTGCTTTAATATACAGATAAATTAAAAGCACTTTTCATAATTACATAGAAACCTTTCAGTCACATCAAATGAGACACAAAATAGTTTTTAAGAAAGCATCTCTGGGTTGATTTTCAGCAGGGATCAATTCCGGAGGTACCACGTTTACTTAAATCTGGCCCAGTGCTTAATAGCCCATTGGTCTACTACTTTTCTGTCTTCATCTCCTTCATCTTTTCCATTCTCCATTAGTCTTTTCTTGTCACTAGGCAGTCAATATAAAGTAGATATTTCTATGGCTAAAGTTTCTTCTTTGGGGATCATAAAGTTGTCACCCAAATAATTTAAGGATTCCTTAGAAGCTATTTGCCTATAAGATATAGCTTGATAATTTCAGTCATGTAAGGCAGCTAAATGTTGAGGGTACCTTGAAAGTTGGTCTTGAATCTATTATTTCATTTCCTTCTAATCGTATCCATTAGGATTGTCCAAAGACCTGGCTCACATTTTCTTTATGTATTGACTTTTAATTATATTGATATTTCATCTCCCATATTTCTTTTTGCCATTGATACTAATAGCCATGTCTGAATTGTTCTTTCTGAAACTATAAGTAGACACTACATGAAAAAAAGAAGCACATTTAATGTCCCATTTATATATTAGTTGAAAAAAGAACACTCTGTTTTCATCATTGATTCACTCTGGCATGAGTCATTTATTATTTTTTTGCCATTTTCTCTCTTCCAACTTCTTACACCCATCTTTCATTCTCCATATTTTCAGCCTTCATTGCCCCATGCTATTTCCTTTTCCTATAAAATTTGTTATAAAATAAACACAATCCAAGATGTTGTGTTACCCCTCCAGGGGCATTTGCTGTATCACTCTCCTCCAAACTGAAATTACTTAAGACATAAGAGTATATTTCCAGTGAAAAGAAATGTGACACTCTGAAACAGAAGCAGAGGGAAATCTTTTGGTCTTAGAGCTTATTTTAGATCTTTAAGTCATATCCAAAAAGCAGCATCCTCACCACAGCAGGATATTAGGAATAGTGTTTTGATGCAAGAAATCCATGAAGAGGAAGCTGTGTCTCCTGAAAAAGAGGCTCCCACAGAACCTGCTTCCTAGACCCAATCATGGAAATGGAAAAAATTGTCCCTTTAACCCTCAAAGAAATGCTAGCATGTCCAGCAAAAAAAGATTACTTGTTGCGTCTCAAAATACAGGTTTCTGGCTTGCTGTCAAAAATGTTATAACCATGTTGTTTGTGACTTTAATTAGTTTTCCAAACATATGACAAACTAAATTGAATAAATCAAACTGACCTTTAAATGTCTAGAATTATAACCTATTTAATTGTCAATAATGCTTCAATAATAACCCAAGTTAATAACCATTTCACTTTCCTTCCTGAGAGGCTCTCTGGGTGATGCACAATGTTATTAATTTTGGCATGATTACAAATTATTCCTAGAGTTCAGGTTTAATACAGTATTGATGTTGTTATTAATATGGATTTGTCAGTAAATATACAAAACTGAGTCAGTCCCAGCTAATGTCAGTTTTAAGGTTAAAAATTAAAAATTAAAAACCTGCTTATATTGAGGAAAGTCAGGAAAACCCATAAGACCAGAATTTTATTGTAAGGATACTTGGCTTGGTATGAGAAAGGATTCAAAATTATAAAACAGCAAAATAGGTACTGTAAATCTGTCTGTTATCAACTTAATTTTTAAAAAATGTATATTGGTCATTTCTGTATTTTTCAAAATTTCTCAGGGGATTGATTAAATCATGTGACAATTCTACAAGGATTGTCCAAAAGTAAGTTTAGAAAGCTAATCATCAGGGTTGAGTGATGATTTTACTCACAGTACACTATTTTGTGAAGCATAAGGGGCAAACTTGTAATAAATGTGTGACTTGGAGTAAAAGAGAGAAAAATATGATGTATGAAAACTTGCATAGCAAGACAGTCTAGCACAGTGGTGAAGAGTTCTACCTGAACCCATGTGAATTTAGTTTAAACTTTGGACTTTCTTGTGTTAGTTTTATTAATTACTAAGTGTCTTTGTGCAAGACACTTCATCTAAAATGTTACATTAAAAATATTAATTATCTCAGAAAGTTTGCAATAAGTAAATGAGATAATGCATAAAAAGTGTTTAATACCTGGCTCATGGTAAATGTTCAAACCATGTAGGTTCCTGTTAACATGCTACCACAATGTGCAAAAGTGAACATCTCTTTGATCATTATATTTTCATACTTGGAGAAATAATTTCCGTAAGGGCTCACAGTTATCAAAAATTTGTGATGGGATTAAAACCATGTCATTTCCAATTACTAAGTCAGTTACCATATTGTCCCATCTGCTTCAATTGTTTTTCAAGGTATGATCCCAGGTAAAGTGTATATGAAGTTTGATTTTTCACATAAAAATTAAGTCTCCCAGATTTCTGCTTTCAGTGATTGAAAGCAGCTCTTAGAATAGAACAATTAGAAAAGCTGGACAGACAAATATTTCTGCTTTAGGATATCATACAGTTATAATAAAGTGGACATTTATGGGTCAAATATTGGGAAAATAGAGTAATTCAAATAGGTTAAAACAGCATCTTGATTTGCTTTTTCTTTACAAAACTCTACTGATGTTAGAAGATGCAATTGAGAAGCTGCCCAATACTATTCTTTCTACTTTTGTATGTATTTGAATTTTCTATGTTATATAAAGTAAAAAAAAAAAAAAAAAAACAAGAAAGCAAACAAAAACCTTTCCATAAATGTGGCCTAACTTGCCTTTTCAACTCCATCTCCCACTGTTCATTGATCCTTGAACATTATTTACTGTTTCCTTTGCCTGGAATGTCCAATGTTGATTATGCCACATAACAAAATATTTTCATTCTTTAAATTCCAAAGTTATTTCCTCCATGAAGTCAAGATATCACACAAAGGAAACTAGCCTCCTGTGTTCGCTCACCACTTCCTTTGACCTTTGCATAGCAATGAATAGATTCCCCTTTATGTGTACATATTTGAGAATACACCTGTCTCTTCACAAGCATTTTAGATTTTTGGAAAGTACTACAAGTCTTATATTTTTATTCCTCTGCTAAGACAAATGCAGGGATGAGTTAAGTTTTGGGGCCTAAAATCTATGCAATTGCTTTAAACTGTAAAGAATACAAAAATCCACAAGTTAGGTAGACCCATGACAGGTAGGGCCCCTAAAGCTTCAGCTTCAGTAGCTTTACCGTAAAGCTATCTGTAGCAAAACATCATGCACACAGTGTTTGGTTTGCCATAATAAATTCTCATGAAGGGGACCATGTTCATCGTTGTTTCACGATTCTTTTTCTGTGATGTTTGACTTTCTTGAAAGAGACTTTCTTCTCCTCCTCCATGTTTAGAGGTCAAAATAATAGGAAACAGAGGAAGTGGTACCAGTGGTCCCAACATTTACACTCTGAGCTCCCTCATTACCCTTGTATTTCTTTTTCTTTAAAAGTAATTTAGTCTTGGATATGTAGCCAGAAAGAATACAATCTTCCTTAGAAGAGTCAACCTGTAAATGCAAAGTAAAGCAGGGTATAAAGAACATTCTTACTCCATATTTATTGTTGAGAGCTTTCAAGCGTCATTCCTCTCCTTCCCCTTCTGTCCCACAACTGGGTAGGCTGATAAGAAAGACCAGGTGATCTCTTCTTTTTCCTCAGCAGAAAGCTCAAATAATAATAACTTCAATTCTCACATGTATGGGACCCCTCATTCCAGCCCCCTAACCACAATAAAATCCCAAACCAATCTCCATTTCCTGCTCTCTCAAGCCATTTTCATATCTGCTCGTGAGCCTGTTCTACTCTCCCCAGAAAGGCTTATTAAGGGAATATTAAACCTTTTCATAACTTCTCGATGGGCATGCATGTGGTATCATCAGCCCTGACATTCAAATCAATGTTGATGGGATGGTGGACCATTTCATTTCTGTAGTATAACCACAACATGGGAAAATTTCTTCATGAATATAGGAAAAAGTGATTTGTTGGACAAACTAGAACATGCATTCATGGAAATTGCATGAGATATTATTTAAGAAGCAGGATGTTGAAGGCCATAAATTTCAAGCTGAAACATTTGGATTTTATCCTATAGGTAGGAGGAACTCATTTTGAAAATTTGACCAGGAAAGTGACATGATCCCATACATGCTTTAGGAAGATGGATCAGACAACCACATGCTAATTGGTAGTGAGAAGACTGTAATTTCTCTCAAAATGGGGATGGATACAAGAAAGATCCTGGGAACTTTGACAACATAGAACCTGGGGGATAAAACAAGAGGCTTAGGGGAACCTCCACATTGCCAATGCTCCAACAAGAGCCATGGGTGGTTTAATGCACCATATTCAAAGGGTATAGTAAGCTCAAACTGGACTAGTGCAGTCATGTGGGTGTGACCAGAGTTGTACAAACAGGAATAGAAGCAGTTATCCAATAGAACTCTTCAGTGTCACAAGACCTACCCGTACACAACAAGAAGTTTCATAATAGTGATCTGAGGTATAGTGATCAGGATCCAGACCTGAGAAAGGTAACTGTCCACAAGCCATTCAACTCCCCTAACATTAGGTTACCATGCTATGCAGCATCTAGGGATCTAGACAGATCAAGCAGAAAGACTATGTATGGAGTATTTAAGTAGAATTCCAATGTGAAGAAACTGGCCAACAGAAGAAGGCCACCAAGAGTGACAGAATTTGGGGTCACTAAGGAAACTGTGCATCCTTGGAACCTTTTTGAGGTATGACTTTATATTTCTGAAAACGTATGAAGCATCAGAGAGGAGATGAGGAAGACTTTGGTGGAGGAAACACTGGCATTCCATGGTTTTCTCAGGCCACACAGCTATGGGTCTGGAGAGCATGGCTATATTTTAGGCATTCATGACAGAGAAACTAAAGTTAACTGAGGACCAAATCTTAAAATTCTATTTTGTGCAACACTTTCTAAGGGGAATATTTCATATGTTGATGGCTACCTAGCTGTCTAACTTTCTACCAAATATTCCAAAGACCTTTCCATTTGGGAGAAGTCCTTGAACACACCTTGTATATTTACATCTTTACTTATTTACATATAGGAAAAGATAATTAATAATGTGAAGAATGATCAAAGTAGTGCCACCTGAGAAAGACTACAAATGCTGAGGGATATCAGAAGAAAGAGGAGTCATTCAAACACAACATTCCTGCTCTCAGCTGGAGGGAGATTCAGAGAGTTAAGGTATTAAAAGCAAGTTTTAAGAGTGGGTTGTCAATTAAGGTGTCTAATAGAATAGTGAACTACAAATGATTTAAACAAATGAGATTTATTTTCTCACCCTACAGAAGGTCCAGTGGTCAACAGTTGCTATGTGGATGTCAAAGCTTGGAGTCAGGATCTCTGCCAGGCCCTCGCCCTTTCATAGTCACAAGATGGATGCAGCATTGCAGGCATCATTTCCTCTCAAGACCGCATAAAACTCAATAATTGGACAAGTCTGTCACCTTCTATGTCTCTCACTCAACAGAGAGGGGAAAATCCTTCTAAGGACTTCCTTCCAGCAGAAACTCCCTTACATGTCTGGCCAGAACGGAGTAAACTGCCTACCCATAAGTGAGCTGATACACCAACCTTCTCAGAAATCCAATAATATTCACCCGGTACCTGAACTAAACTGGGGTATTGTTAGCAATGAAGAGGGTAACGGCCCATGTATGAGCTGACAACAGTATTCACACAATAGGCTTAGGCACTCCCCTTCCCAGTTAGGCTTTGCATTTAATGCTGGTGATCAGTGCTTCAACTTAGAATTTCCTGATGACAAGGGTGTCTGATACCAGTGAATGGCCAGAATTAAAGATAATTTGGGACGGTGAGGCCTGCTGAGAGTCACACTTCACAAGAAACCATCTGCTTTACTTAGCCTGTCTACAAAGAGGGAAAAATCTGTCCTTCTTTAAATACCTTCTCAGAATTTGCTTCTTCTATCTACCTTTACAAGACTTACTGTCTCTCTGACAAATCCAGCCTTTATTTCTGTTTCCATGGTTAGCTCACATTTTGCAGGGCTATGTTTGACCACTTATCATCACTCTTAGCAGGCAGAGACCTGTCAGCTTGTTCTGTAGCCTTTTCTTAGGCCTTCTAAATAACTAATAAAAATGATTCAAGTCAGGCTTCCCTGGTGGTGCAGCGGTTGAGAGTCCGCCTGCCGATGCAGGGGACGCGGGTTCGTGTCCCGGTTCGGGAAGATCCCACATGCCGCGGAACGGCTGGGCCCGTGAGCCATGGCCGCGGAGCCTGTGCTCCGCGACGGGAGAGGCCACAACACTGAGAGGCCCACGTAGCGCAAAAAAAAAAAAAAAAAAAAAGAGTCAAGTCAACCTATTGTTCAGCAGATAATAAACTGATCTTTCTTCTATACATGGATTTCAGAAACCATTGCTCACAGATATCCAGGGATATATTACAATTACCTAAAATCTTTGGGAAGATATTTTAATTATTTTTATTCATGGACTATATAGGGGGAAAAAGAAATATGTAAAAACTATTTTCTTCCCTCTTCCTCTTATGTCTTTCCCAAAGCCCAACACCTTGTAGATCAGAGACCGGTTTTTCTATGTGATGTTCAAATCCCCGTATTTTTTTTCAAATATGTCCTAAGTGCAGCTTAACAATTTTAAACATAATATAAAGGATAAAAAGAACATAGTATTGCATCCGCCTTCCCTTATTTAATGCCCAAGAATAGAGAGTTGAGTGCATTTCATTCTGGTGCTCATAAAGTCATAAAAATGAAATGCATTTTCACACCTATACTTTGAGAGCCATCTCTAATGGGTGACCCATCCTTAAGTCTCACCAACTGCTGCCCCCCTAATCAGCTGAGGCTAAGTTGTGACCAATCACTTTAAGGTAGAAGTAGTATGAACTCTGCCAGTGAGACCCACTGGTTTGGGGTCTTTATCTGCATTTGTCTCTCTTTGGATGTCATTCATGGGTTGGACTCAGTGTTGGATACTCAGGAAGATACTCAACTGTCCAAGACGATCATTCTACATGGAAGTACAGTCAGCACTGTGTATTGTAGGATAACTTGAGTAGCACTAGAAGTTATACGCTGATCAAAATCCATAGCTCTGAAAGCCCCATTGCTACTACCACTATGGGCTAGTTAATACAGGCAATCCATGCATTAAGTAAATTATCCATATTAGTCTTCCTAAAGTCCAATAATATCAAACATCTGCTCAGAAACACTCTGGCTCCCCCTTACTAAAGTTTAAAAAAAAAACTATATGATTTAACTTGGTAAATCTTTTACTATATTTTTCTTTTAACTAATCCAGGTACAAACATACGGTTAAAATGAAGCAGTTAAACCAATTATAAATATAAATGAAAATTAATAGCATTACAATGACTAGAAGAAAATTTGAGTTCTCAACAAACTGATGTACCCTCAAGACTCTCATCAACACATTTTGTTGTATCTTGATATTTGTCTTCTTTTATCGACTACCTTGAAGTTACACAATCTCAAGATTAATGCCCAGATTAAATTAGGAAGATTGTTCTGCCTTTTCTTTGGAAAGTAACAGACAGAGATGTTTTTCTCATACAGGCAGACCTTCAGGAATGATCTGAAGATTCCAAGAAGCTCTTAAGGCCTTTCCAATTCCAGTAGCTTAAACAATAGGGAAAAAAAATTGAATTGCATAAATCCAATAGTTCTGTCATTGGCGGGCATCTCTATTTCTCCAATTTCCATTTGAATAAAGAAAGAACTCATGATATAAATAAAAACAACTTATTTTGAAACTAGCGTCATATAACAGGTTGGAAACATACCCTAATAATTTTGCTCAGACTTGCTTTACAGTCCTGGATATTTTAATCTAAAACTCACATCATGCATTTCTTCTTCCTCTAAAATAACCTCATTTCTTTATATATCAGAATTTCTTTCCCCCATTAGTAAAAATAAAATCATGTAGGTGCAATTTTGATTTCTTTATACTTTGGGGACTAAATTTAACTAATTAACATCTTAATAACCTTCCACCATTTGTTCCTGCAGAATTAGGGGACTTGCTCAAGATAAAGATATACTTTGAACCATCTGGAATTCAAGCAGCTTTGATTTTAAATAAGTACTTGTTTTCCTATATGCTTGTGGACATTTTGGGGTGATTAACATATAGACCATAAGGTAAACTATAGAAAGAATAGAATGTTTTTATATTTATTATACTTTTCACACTCAAAAGATTCTGAATTGTTTCCCTAAATGGATTTAAATATTTGTGAGGATCCTGGCAGAACAGGCACTCAAGGTAATACTGTGAAACCTCACTGATTCAGAATGATTTGAAGGAATGCAGTCTGTATAGAAAAGCTTTTGAATTATAAGATTGTCAAGAATGAACATTTCTATTACCTTTAAAAATACATGCATCAATCCTACAAAGTTAAAGCACTGCTGCTGATAGAGATATTGCTGAACTTGGTTTAATGAAGGACTAAGGACTTATACTGTGGACACAGAGGACCACAGTCTGGGAGAGACATAAACTTTCTGGGTGGGAAAATGGAAGGCAAAATTGGGGTGAGATTGGGATATAAAAAGCCTTGCGTGTGATGCTGGGCTTGAGGACCTACAAATTGAATAAATGAATCATATGACTTCATCTGAAATAAGTCCCAAATCAGTTTAGACCACCAAGATTAATTCCTTATCATGGGAGGCAGTACTGGGGTTCCTTGGTAGTTGTAGGCATACAGTGAGAAGAGAAATTGAGAAAGACAAAACAATATTAAATAGTTTTTGGAGACCTGACACGATAAATGATATAGTCCGCAAGACCCCAAGTTCTAGGGCTCCCCATTGTGTTTGGTGCCATGCCATGCCTACAGCAGCAAGTCCTCTAAAGTAGAATTCCAAAATCATGGAAGATCCCAAAACTGACTCCTTACTCCATGTGGAGTTTGCCAATGCACATGTCCCTCATCTCTGTTTGTTCCTGACCCATTTGTCATGATTCTTCCTAAAGCCCACCTTTAGCATAAATTTCTATAGGATTTGTTCCACCTTTTTACTTTTTCCTGTAACCTCTCAATTTTCTTACCTTCCTTCTCTCCTTTAGTCTTTATTCTTCTTAATATTTTATTTTGCCCACTGTCAAGATACAAATGTCTTTATTGTCTATATTTGTAGGTGGAATATAGCTACTGTGTTGATAATTTGCAGCCAGAGCTCACTAATATTTGGTATCAAATGCAATGGAGGGAGAGTGTATGGGGAAACACCTTCACCTCACTGCATCTCATCCTCAACATGCTTTCATAGATTCTAACACAAAAGCTGACTCCATTCATCTCTGACTAGGCAAATTGACTAGGCATCCAATGGTAGAGACAAGGATCATTTTTGCCAGAATCTCCTAGGTATTTTTAGAGATGCAGAAAAGCAGGATTAAATTAACTTAGTAACTGATTTGAACAGGGTCTTCACTTAGAATCCATATTTCACACATGGTTCAAGACCTGACCTCACAAGTTCTCTACTAAAGAGTACATTGACTCTCCCTCTGTTACTGGCCTCTCAACTATGTCTTATCCCAGTAAATTGTGGACCAAGCAAAGGCCTTTTACCAAAGTTTTATTACCCTGCCTTTTATTATGGAAATATTCAGTCCACTGACTTTGGTCAGCTATTCAACTTGAAAGCCTGAAGAAATATTAATGGTAAACATCTGTCCTATTTTTATTAAACAGCATTTCAGACTTTTCAAACTATTTTAACATTTTCTCTCATTTGATCAACAGTATGGAGTATGCAGGGTAGATTTTATGGTAACTTCTTTAAACAGTAAACTCAAGCACAAAGAAATAAAATGAATTTTCAAAATTACACAGCAAGATATAGCAGAGTCTAGTCTGCATTCCAAGACTCTGCTCTCTAATCTCATGGTATCCCCAGTATATTGTACCTCTTCCTTATAACTGGACTGTTATCTTAATCTTGTGTGGCATTTGTAGTCACTTCATTTATTTTCTACACTATATATCAGAACAATTAACTTTTCTCAATTACCTAATATGCAAAAATATTTTTTCTTGAGGAAGCTAAACGATGCCTTTCAAACTCATTTGCTGAAGACTAATATAATTTTAATGTAGAGCAGAAAACAGAAAGAAACTTTCTCTATAAGAATATAATTCTCGGGCTTCCCTGGTGGTGCAGTGGTTGAGAGTCCGCCTGCCGATGCAGGGGACACGGGTTCATGCCCCGGTCCGGGAAGATCCCACATGCCACGGAGCAGCTGCGTCCGTGAGCCGTGGCCGCTGAGCCTGCGTGTCCGGAGCCTGTGCTCCACAACGGGAGAGGCCACAACAGTGAGAAGCCCGCGTACTGCAAAAAAAAAAATATATATATATATATATATATATATATATATATATATATATATATATATATAAAATTCTCTACTTCCATTTTGGAAGATTGAGTTTATTATAGATTCTATACACTTAAAACATTTTGAGATTATAAAACATCCTCCCCTGGAAGGAAGGGAAATGGATGTGAAGGTCTTCAGTCTAAGCAGGGATTCTAAGAGTATCAGGAGAGAAGGGAAAAGTTGGGGAGGGATAGATTATTCATTGAATTTTTGGACATGCCAATAATCTGAGCTCCAAAAATAAATCCCAAACTAAGGATGCTCAGAAAGTAATCATGTTCTGCGTTGAACAAAAAGAGAGAGAGATAAACCCTCTGAAACAGGAAATACTGAATAACATGTGCTAATCCTGGTAGGAGTCTAACTAAGAGGTAGTACAAAGTCTTCTGAGATGATAGTTCCCAGCTGCGGGGCCTTGCAGTCAACAGTGACACTAACAAAAAGCATCAGGATAATAGGAGAGAAAGACTGGTGTCTCTTAAGTTGGCACTTCCCAAAGTGTGCCCCAGAGACCAGAGTTGCAAGATATGCTCCCTCCTAAAAGCTTTCTAGGTCAAATAATTGGTAAATACCAAGTACTGTACCTCCTTACTAAAGATTCAAAATTCAAACCAATGTAATAATTAAAAGTCCTGTAGAAAAGGAAATAAACTCAAACAGGTTTAACTATTTTTAATTATGAAATGTTTCAAACATATATGATGATAAAACAAACATCCATATATCCACCACTCAAATTAAATACAGATTAACATTTTGTCTTGTTGCTTAACATTTGAAAAAAGAAGTTCTAGATGCAATTGAATTCTTAAACAATTCTCCTCCTCCCTCTTCAGAGGTAAAGACTACATTGAGATTGTTGTTGATCCCCTCCTTCATGTTTTAATTTAGGTTAATTCAGCATTTCCCAAACATGTTTACTCACAGAGCCTTCTTCTTATGTAACATCTATTAACAGACCACGGAAGATCTGAAGTGAGTGTATAATTTTGGAACACTGATTTAAGATTCCCATATGTCTTAAAAATAAAAAACAAGCTGGTGAATATGCTTCAGGCCAAGAGAAATGGGTCAGGAAAGAAAGAAGTGAGTTTGGGGCCAGAATGAATAATAATTTTTGGAGAAATGAAAGCTGCAATGTGAGGTTGCCAATGGGTAGTTTAGATTCAAGGGACGGCTTCTCTGGGCCCGATATGAAACTTCCTCCCTTTCCCAGTGGGTCAGCCAATGGCAGGACCCAAGAAGGTTTCTCTGAGGCTAGATTAGATACTCCAGGGTTCACCCTGAGAAAAGAGAGAGGCAGCTTCTTTTAGAAAATAAATGGATGGCAGACTTCCAGAACTAGTGGCAATCCAGATGCCAGTTCAGCCTCCAGGTAAAATCTACATGGCTTGATCTGCTCTCTTATGCACATAGGGTTCCTGTGAGAGATTTCATTCTCTTATCATTTTCCCCTAGAAGTCCCCCAGGACTCTCTACCCCTTCCCCAAGCTGGGCCTCCCTTCCATCTCCCTTAACCCCCAACAATTGTAATTGTAGTTGATTTAAATTTTAGTCCATATCACCTATACCACAAATGTAGGGGAATGGCTGTATCATCCGTTCATCTGAACTGAGCCTGATTTTCCTGGACCAAATTGAAGGACAAAGAATCTCTAATAAATAAGATGTAACTAGGGAGTAAATCTCAGTCACACTTTACCATAACTTCACACAGAGGTAACCCACATTCTGGGCTGTGTGCAGTTCTTCAAATTCTATCAAAAATGAGTAAATATATATTCACCCCACTTACTGATTATAAGGACTAGCTAACTGCTTTGATCATCTGGGGAGCCCCTTGAACTGTTAAAACTTATCCAATTTGTCTCCCCTGTGGAAGTGCAATGTGCTAGAAAGAGCCCCCATTTAGCAGTTCATGGGTCTGCGATCCAGCACTCAGTAGCTATTTAAATTTAGGAGAGGCATTCATCTTCTCTGAACAAGTATAACAGCATCTTCCCATAGGTTTTGTACAGGATTAAATGAGCTAATGCATCTTATATGCTTATCTTAGTGCTCAGCAAGTGGCAGATCTGCAAAACAAGAGCTATTTTTATTAATGCTATTATTATAAAATCTGTAAAAATCAAACCAAACAAAAAGACCTGTTTATTTAAGGAGAGCAAGGAATGGATGTTTTGGAGAGTGGGAGGTGCTGTAGAAACCTGCTTGAAATCTCTTCAAGCAGAAGAGACAGAGGAGAGTACACAATAGAAGAGAGGTTAGCTGAGCAAATATCTGTGACCTAATGGGATCAGGAAAGAGAAGGGTTGAATTAATATTTAATTAACATTTCACCAGCCTGGGAAAGGGATACAAGCCTGTGGTTGATTCAGTATATAACATCAGGTGTTATTAGATACTACCAAGCATCCCTTTGTCCCAAACCTCTCTCCCGTCTAGAAATTTGAGTAGAGAAGGAACACCAGGCATGTGGATATTTCTGCTCAGTCTCTTGCCTCATCCCTCTGTTAACCTGCAGTCTTATGGGAGGAGTGTGTTGCTGCTTAATCCACTGGTTTACAAGGAAAACCCTGATCACTTCCCATATGAGTGAGGGAGGAGGCAAGAGGAAGGAGAGGAGGGTCTTGCATAGCTGATGAAGGTAGGCGATAGGCTGGTCCAGGTGTCCTGCCAGCTCAGGACTCAGGCAAGACTCAGGTGTCCTGCCAGTCAGCAGTGACTCTTAGTATGCCTCCTCTACACGTCTTTGTACCGTCTGCATCTTCTGGGTGGTGCTTGTTCAAGACCTCTCACTCCTCTATTCTCACCTCTCTATCCGAGCCCTTCCTATCCCACATTGCACGGTTCAAGTTTCCCCTCTTCTATGAATTCCTCACTGAGCCCCTCAGTCCATAATCTTCTGTAGACAACACTTACTGTAGAGACTACAGCTGAGCACTTAATACCTGTTTTGCACTGGGGTTGTATGATCAGACTTATCCATGTCTCCTCCAATAAGACTATAAGCTCCTTTAGGGTAGAAACCATGCCTTCTGCATTTCCTAAAGCTGCTAACACAGAAGTGAGCACATGAAAATTAATTAATAAATGCCTGTGAAAAAGAATGTTTTAAAACCTAAACTTAAAAAAGTGCCTATAAAATTCTCTAGGGATATAAAATCTTTAGAAAACTCTAAGTCCGAATACATTCACCCTTGCAAATGCATTTAGAAAAGGCCTCCAGTGCCGACCCCAGAGAGCCTCCGAAGGTATCTGTCATGTGAGCTTGAAATGCAGCATTGTCACTACTCAGATGGAAAATAGAATCACTTATGAGATCATGGCTCAGTGTCAATTCTCTATATATTTGCATGTATTGTGACAGATGCTGTCGAATCTCATCCTACCTCTATTATTCTACAGAAATAGATTGGCCCTCTTATGCTATACAATAATAATTAGGATAATATCACCCATTAACTCTCTATGCCCCTTTCTATCTAGAAAGCTCAGAGAAAGCTTTGATGATTGCAAGCCGAAACTCTACTCCATCAATTTAAACTAGATCCTCACTCTCTCCAAAAATTTCATTTTTGACTGAAATATTTCATGGGCTATTCACATCCCAAAGGGGATTTTTTTTTCAAGGTTTGAGACAAAGGGTTTCAGCCGTCTTGACTTAGAACAGAATGAATAAATGCATTTTTCTCCACAGAAAATTCATAATGCCTTAAGCTGAGTTTGTGCCTATGACATATTCTTAACCACCTACTGAATTGCTTTCTCTTCATTTTTGAGGTTAAATGGGAATCCTGGAGCCTATCGTAGAATTCTACCATATGTGCTGGTGGAAAAAAAATTTTTTTTAATAAAGAAAAAAGAAATACAGTTCTAGAGTTATCAGGCAGCATAGCAAAAACAGTAAAATTTCTGAAAACAGGAGAAGCTTCTGCCATCTTTTTCAGGCTAGGTGTCCATTGGTTACCTTTTGTCTATAGCCCCATACCTCATGGAATTATTTGTTCTATAAGTAATTGCATGTTTATCTCCTCAGGAGTATCTATATTTTAAGGAGGAAAGAAGCACAATGGTGTAATATGTTAGACTGGTGTCAATCATTCCTCAATTTTGTTCCATTCAGAGGCATTACAGATGCCTCAACATCAATTAGCTGATTGGAGAGAGGAAACAAGTCAGGACTGGATAGGATAGAGATTTAGGAATATGATCCAATTACAGAGGAAGGCACAGTAGTGGGGAACTCAGTGGTTGACTTCTGGACATTTGACAAGACTCAGACCTAGGACTCAGGTTTGAAAAGATAACATTATAAAGAATGAGGTGATATATTAGCAGTGGACATTCTGGACATTAGAGCACTTCATAGAAATTTGAGTTTGGGATTTTTTTCTGGATAACCCTCAAATAATGCCAGATGGATGGCTCTCCACTGTGTCTACAGATAAAACCAACATGCACCCAACATAGCACAATAAAGTTAATTTTCCATATGCATATGACTCAGTGGAGCCTCACCCTGTACTGCTCTACACCATATCTTCAGTGGGAACAGGGTTGGAGACATATAGGCTGTTTGGCTTTCCAAAAACTGCTAAGGAAACGACTAAGACTAGAAAAAGCCCAATTCCACCAGTACATTACGGTAACCTGAGCTGTTACTAAGAAGTTCATACACACCTAGAAAGAAGATTGTCTGGGAGGAAAGTGTTCACCATTGTCACCATCAGCTCTTGCCACTCAGATGAACCAAAGAAAGCTCTCAGACCCAGAAAACCACTCTGAGATTTCAGGGGAGCCCACTTCTCCCTGCCTTGACCAACTAGTGGCGTGAAATGAATCAGAATTCCTCTCATTCCACAGATATTTCTGAATCTAGATTGTGTATCTAGAATAGTACATAATGAAACTATACTTTCAGGTTTTAAGATATTTCATTTTTATTGCAAAAGAAGTTATAGATTACTTATGCTTGGAACTGTGTCTGAGCTCTTCTAGGGAAGATGGAATTTGATACCACACCAATCCATTTACTTTCTTTTCAACTGGATTTTCAGAATAGCAATTTTTATATTTATTTATAATGTTTATTATTGCCCTAATGCTAATTTAATCTCTGAAAATAATCTTCAGTCTGGTAATAAATGATACACTGGGAAATAGGGAATTGATAATACATACTGATTTCAAACTCTGACTGAAATTCCAGTTTAAATCTACACTTAGGAATTATTTATATTCTCTTATGTCATATCAATTTAAATAATATCCTACTCACTGGGGCATAAAGAATAATGCTAATATTAAAGTTTCTCTTTGATATTTGCTAATTGCACATGAAGGGGTTATATCAGTTGCATTTAAGGGTATTTTTTAAATTTAATTTTACTGTATTAGAAAATCCATGAATTCATCTTCTGAAATTATTTTTTAAATATTGAGTAATAAGAATGTTATCCCCATGATGCACCCTGAATCATGTGGCCCTGAATAAGATTTTTTCCCTGTTACAAAGGAAAAGGAATAGCAGGACGATTGGTCTAATACTGTTAATAAATAAGGGTGATCATATTCTCATTTTAAAATATCAAATCTGTATTTAAAAAGCTGTTTTCTTCATAAAATATGTCCATCATTGATAGGGTTGTATACTTTATAAAACCAAAATTCCATGAAAATTAAAAATGTTGTTACTGCATGTTGGTTCTTATCCTATAGGGATATAAACTGTAGTCAGTGCCCTACTTCAGACTCTCTTCTTACTCTTCAATGTTTTAATCATTCAACAAACTTCACTGAATGCTTCCAAAATGGGGCAGAGTGGTGAGGGTAGAAGGAGGCTTAGGCTGCAGATCAAGACATAACTACATGTACTTATGAGCTGTGTGCCCATGGTTACATTTCTTAACTTCTCTGAGCCTTCATAGTTTCTTTTTCTGTAAAATGTACATAATAATCCTATCTTGAAGGGCTTTTATTGGTTAATGTCTGAAAACAAATGCTTTTAAAGTCTCTAGTGCATATTAGTGTATGCATTAGTGTATAAATGGTTGTATAATAGTGTTCATAGCAAAATTTCATTTTTTATAGCTGAATAATATTATATATACATACCACATCTTCTTTATCCATTCACCTGTTGATGGACACTTAGGTTGCTTCCATATCTTGGCTATTGTAAATAATGCTGCTGTGAACATTGGGGTGCATATATCTTTTTCAATTAGTGTTTTCGTTTTCTGTGACAACACAGATGAACCTGGAAAATACTATGCTTAGTGAAATAAGTCAGACAGAGAATAACAAATACTGTTTTTTTTCACTTACATGTGAAATCTAAAAAATAAACAAACATGACAGGACAGAAACAGACTCACAGATGCAGAGAGCAAACTAGTGGTTACCAGAGGGGAGAAGGTTGGTAAGAGGGGCAAGATAGGTGAAGGGGAATAAGAAATACAAACTACTAGTTACAAAATAAATAAGCTACAAAGAAGTAATGTACAGCATATGTAATATAGCCAATATTTTATACTAACTTTTTATGGAGTATTATCTATAAAATATTAAATCACTGGGCTTCCCTGGTGGCGCAGTGGTTGCGCGTCCGCCTGCCGATGCAGGGGAACCGGGTTTGCGCCCCGGTCTGGGAGGATCCCACATGCCGCGGAGCGGCTGGGCCCGTGAGCCATGGCCGCTGAGCCTGCGCATCCGGAGCCTGTGCTCAACTTTACTTGAATTAAAAAAATATATAGTGTTCATGGGCCTCACCAATCTGAGTACAAGTCAGTCACAGTAAAATAACTTAGATTCCACTAACTCTTTTTTACCATCTACTCATGTAGGAGCTCTGGCCCCCAACAGAGCCTTCTCCCCTGTCATAATGCCTCTGACAGTCCCACATGTGCTAATCATTAAGCTTGAATAGACATTATACTGCAATCAATTCTATATCTGCAATCCCATTCCTGCTCCAGCCCCATCAACCTCCACACACAAAATGTGTTTTTTACAAAGTTGATCTTTCTATGCCTGGCTCCTTTTAACCTCATTGGTGATGGTTATTTTTCTCCCTAGGGATTCCCTGATTTGAATAGACATACTCAGACCTCTCTGAATCCCACTTGGATTCTACCTGGGACACCCCACAGGAGAGACTATGGTTTCTATTGCCCAGTCTAACAGCAATGTTCCCAGAAACAGAAGCACTCACTCTCCAATGGTGGAAATAAGTTATTAACACAATTAATAGAATACAATATACTTAGAAGTATATTATGCATGACATAAAAATGACATGAACAAGATTGAGGGGAGAGAGGGATCCCATGTGTTAAGACCATCAAGGAGAAGTTCGAGGAAGGGATGGGTTTTGATCTGTGTAAAAGAGGGACAAATTATTGGCACAAATTGGAAAGCATAAAACCTGATGGCACTGGAGATGATGGAGAGTTTCTCTAGAGAAAAAGTTAAGTGTGAAGGGATATTGCAAAAGAGGGTTGGACAGAGGTAAAGAAGAAAAGAACTACGGTGGTGGTGATAATCAATGGTGATGATGCAAGTGATGCTGGTGGTGATGATGCTGAAGTACTGTTCTCTTTTATTCTCATACCACCAGTAAAGTATTCATTTCCATTATAAAATTCATTCTACCCAGAACTGTACAAACTTTACATTTTGTTCTCATTATTACTCATAGACCACATTTATAGCATAGTGATATAGAAGTAGCAAAATGAGAGTAGTGATGGGTCACATAACGATGTCATCCCCTGGTATAACACCCTACCTTTACCAAAATGAGCAGAAAACTGATTGGCAAGGTATGGGTTGAGGTAAGACTGGTATGCCCTTTCATAAGAGAACACTCATATTTTATCTTTGTTTTTAGTTCCACATTGATGAAATACTTATAATAGTTCACTGTTAGAAAACAATTAAAGATTATTTTTTCATCATTTACATATCTAGTTTCATGGACTCAAATATGTTATGTTTTATCACATTTTAGATAGTTATAGTGCCCCTACTCTTCATATGTTGACATTTTATTACTGCGATATGGGAACAGTAGTGATTAGTAAATTCTTATATAACATTGTCATATCCTCCTTTCTTTCTATGTTACAGTTGTCCAGAATTAGGAAAACTACCTCTCTCCAGAAAACTATTCTTAATTTCCTGAGGCATTATACTTTTCATGGAAAGATGATCCAATGAGTCTCACACATCTGTTTTCTTCTTGAAAGAAGACCTAAGGGAAAGAAATTCCAAGAAACAGAGCTCCAATGGTGGAATTATATGGCAGTAAAATAATGATTTAAATATCAGAAAGGAGAATGTTCTAGGAGGTACAAACATCACCACTGTATAAAAGCTATAGGTAATGAATTCAGGTCCAGTACACATAAGAACTTTCTTATAATAACATCTGTGGGAGAAATGTAGAAAGAATTCCAGCACTGAGTGGAAACTTCAAAATGATTGTCTCAGGTAGCTCCCCACATCTATGAATCTCTGACAACGTCAGGAAATATGACTATCAGCCTAGAGGAATATTTTTTTGGCTGGTGAGGTCTGTGCAAATTTGGCAAATGATAGGAAGTAGGAGGCTGCCTGCCACACATCCACAGGAGGCTAAAACCAGTGCCAGGTCCCTAACACACAACATTAGTAACATGTGCTAGGGCCATGCCATGAAACATCCATTACAAATGGAAATTGTTAATATTGAGTAAGGTAATCTATGAGTTCAGAGAACACATTGAATAAATGTTTCTGGTTCACAAGACTAAACATGAATTCTGCTTCAATACATGGCTAATAAAGGAAAGCTCAAGAATGTGTATGTGGGCACATCTATTGTTAATATTTTTTAAATGCTTTAATTTGGAAGGTCATAGTTGACCAATGAACAAGAACTTCAACTTAATAAATGCTGATATTGACCAACCAAGAAATCAACAGCTGCTTAATAAATTAAAGGAAAACACAAATTTATCAGACTTATTTCATCAGGTTACATATTACATTTAAGTTACCTACAAAGTATGATATTTGCCAAGAAAATAGAGAACACTGAATGTTTAGAAGTATACTATCAGTGTAGCCGTTATTCAGAATCAATCTTCCATAAATAAATAAAAAGGAAGAGAAAGAGGGAGAAGGAACAGATTTGCTTCCCAACTCAGTGAGCATAAAGGCAATGGTGCATATGAGAAAGTGCAACATGGTCTGCCCTACAATTAAAAGTGTGGGTGACACCTTCAAGGTACAATGGTGGGATATTACAAAAAGATTATATATCTACACAAATACATGCACACACATATATAAACACACACACATTAAGGGATGAGCATTTCAAAATTTTCACACTGCCTTAATAGGTGAAAACCAATATTTCTATCACTGGAATTCAATTTTCTTAGTTGAACCCATGTGTCTAAAATGCTGTTGGGAGAGGAAAACTAATACTGGTTATTACTGGTTACTAACATGAATGTGATTTAGGTTATCATAATAATAACCATCACTAGGAATGAGGTATTGGACTGGGAATTTTTAATGCAAGCAAGGGAATGTACAAATTGTAAAACATGCACACTTAGCATGGTTAAGAAGATAACTGTTGCCTGGGGCATTATGGTGTTGCAGAGAGACACTTATTTCAATATTTTGACCTACACTTGATCTACAGACTGGAATCATTATTGGCTAGTTCTCTTCAGTGGCTTGTTATCTTCTTTCCAAAATGTGATCACTTCCTGGGTTTGACAAATACTACTGCCATCTATCCCCAAAACCTATAACCCTCTCTCTCATGTAGCCCTTCCTCATGTCCTCTCCATTCTCCATTTCATCCCCTACTATCTCTTAATTTGGTTTTCTCCACTCAGTCCCCACACTATTATCATTTATCATTTGGACTTTTGCTTCCCTACTTAATTCCATATTGTCACCAGGATGATTTAAAATACAAATCAAGGGACTTTATTTCCTTGGGCATAATAAGGTATGGTTTTGCTGGAATTGTAATGGTAGAAGGGATAAAGTTGGAGGTGGTAAGAGTTATAGAGGGGTAAGATTCAGGTTTGGGTAGTATCACACACACAGAAAAACGGTCAATCAGTATTCTACCTTAGATGAGGCCCATCCTCTCACTGACCTACCAGGGAGCTAGACACACAGGAACGATTTCACATTAGGGTAAAAGTACCCATTTATTTATGGCTGAGATCTCAGCGTAGGTTTGTCTCATGAAAGGTGGATGCAAGCATCCTGCTTAGTTATGAAGTTCAAGGGGAGCTCCTCCTGTGTCCCTACCCAGCCCCAACGTTAGGGGCAGCTATGTTGAGGCATGCTTGCAGGAATAGAGAAAGACAATGTTTCCAGCTTTATAGAGCAGATCCTGACCTAAATTACCTACTCAAGTCTTCCCTTGGAGAAGATGAAAGAGAAATGGTGAGTCATGCCTTGTTTTACCCAAGGGACAAGACTTTGCCCAATAATGAGAAGGGAAATACCAGGGGAGAATTAAAAACTTGGTATAGCAACCTGCTTATTAAGAAAATCTGACACCATGCACACTCTAGGCTCTGACACCCTCTCCTCCCTACTCCAGCAATGATAGGATAGTTAAGAAATGTGTGTATAGAGGGTATGGAAAGAGAGAGAGAATTTCCCTGTGTCTCAACTTTTACACACAGTCACAATCCCTGCCACAAGGGCCACCGCTTGTTGGGTGCTCACCCCAAATGAAGTCAAGGCACTTCAGGAGGTCTTAACCTCACCTACTTGTGTTAATGCATATAATCCTCACAAAATGCCTGCATGGTGGGCTCTAAATATTAGTATTTCATTTTTCACATGAAGGGATTAAAGATTAGAGAGGTTAAATAACTAGCAGGGCTGAGTGTAGACAGGTGTGGAGATTGAATAGGTTCTATATTTCAAGGAAAAATGGTATAGGCAAACAAAGAGAGGCCCTAGATACCAGCTGTGGTATCTGTGGTATCTAGAGAGTGTGTGTCTGAGTGTGATGGTTGACAATGTGGTTCTGGAAGGAGTCTGTTAAGATGGATCAAGAAAAAAGCCACTGGAGTTGGGGAATCAAAACAATAGGAGATTCACTATGTCCTGGGCCATCCACATGATGGGGGAAGCCTCCAGAAGGAGGGTAGACTGCTTCTCCCCGTGGTGGGTCAGGTGGGGGTCTCCCACCCTTGACATCCAGCATAACAGCACACCATGCCTCATCCTGAATGAGCCCTGCCTTCTCAGCCCATTGGGCTCACCTGCCCCACTCAGGGCTCACACACTAACAATGTCCTTCCGCAGCTTCAAGTTGCATTAAAATCACCTGGAAGCCTAAATACTCACATGTAATATTAAAATGGCTGAAGTACTCTCTCTAGTCCCATTTGAATTTCCATGTCCAGTGCAATGAATTGATTGAACTTTGACGGCATAAGGAGAAGTCAGGATGTGAGCACTCCCAGTACCCCCAGTTGGTCACTGTGCCCCAAATTCCCCTATTGAAATGCATACTTTTAGCTTCAATGGACTACTCCTTAGTGATCAGAGTGCACATTTCCCTTGGAAGAGCTGTGGTTTAGGCTAATTTTGGTCACTTCAGCTTGTTAAAAATGAGGGGTCTGAGAGCAAGTACTGAAAGGGGAAGAAAGAGTCTGAGGGAAAAGAGAGAAACTGGAGAGAAAATAATCCTGGGGCCACAAAAATGGACTAATGACATCTTAATTCTGCCAGCACTTTTCAGGAGGAAAATCTTCAGCCTTCTTTACTCATTCAGTGCATGGACCTCTAGGTCGCTCTCTTCTTGGCTTTGGTCAAATGATGATATTTCTGTTAGACAAACCATGGAGTTTGTAAGGAAGAGGTTTCACTCAATAAAATAAATATCCATAACTAAAATTTAGTTTAGTCGTATATTTCACTTCAAATGTATATGGAATAATCTATCTATGGCTACATAACTCCAGACTCATCAAGGGTAGACCATGCCTCTGTCTTCCCCCAGCCCCGGGGAGGAGTTATAAAGTTTTCATTTGATCATCACAGACCTGCCCGGAACAAGGAATCTGTGGATTTTTTTTTTTTTCCAGACTCAGACTCAGCTAAAGCTTGGAGGAATCTAAATTAATCATAAAATGTCTCCATAAAGACGATTGGCCCTGGTAAAAGAGTGAATTAACTACCCAGTTTGGGTGGAATGGCACACTCGGTTTCCTGAGGCACCCCTTTCCCCATCGCAAGTAGAGCCTGGTACAGAATGTCACCATCTTTTGCCTGATTTCATCAAACAAGCCTTCTGACAGGTCTCACATCCTCTAGCTTTCTCCTGGCTTCAGTCCATCTTCTCCACAATGACGCAGCCATGTGGCTGACAGGGTCTTTGTGCTCTGTCCAGGTTTCAGGCCTGAGCCTCTGTGGTAGGAGAGTCAGGTTCAGGACGCTAGTCCACCAGAGAACTCCCGGCCCCTTGTAACATTAATTGGAGAGAGGTCTCCCAGAGATCTCCATCTCAATGTTAAAACCCAGCTCCACTCAGTGACCAGTAACTTCCAGTGTTGGACACCCCATGCCAAATAAATAGCAACACAGGAATACAAAACCATCCATTAGCAGAGGGACTGCCTAAAATCATAATAAGTTCACAGACAACCCAAAACAGATCACTAGATGCTGTCTTGCCCACCAGAAAACAAGATACAGCCCCATCCTTTAGAACACAGGTACCAGTCCCTTCCACCAGGAAGCCTACACAACTCACTGAACCAAGCTTACCCATTGGGGACTGACACCAAAACCAATGGGAACTATGAACCTGCAGCCTGTGAAAAGGAGACCCCAAACACAGTAAGTTAAGAAAAATGAGAAGACAGAAAAATACACAGCAGATGAAGGAAAAAGGTAAAAACCCACTAGACCAAACAAATGAAGAGGAAATAGGCAGTCTACCTGAAAAAGAATTCAGAGTAATGATAGTAAACATGATCCAAAACTTTGGAAATAGAATGGAGAAAATACAAGAAACATTAAACAAAGACCTAGAAGAACTAAAGAGCAAAAATACAATGATGAAAAATACAATCAATGAAATTTAAAATTATCAAGAAGGAACAATAGCAGAATAACTGAGGCAGAAGAACGGGTAAGTGACCAGGGAGATAAAATAGTGGAAAAAACTACCACACAGCAGAATAAAGAAAAAAATAATGAAAAGAATTGAGGACAGTCTAAGAGACCTCTGGGACAATATTAAATGCAACAACATTCGAATTATAGGGGTCCCAGAAGAATAAGAGAAAAAGAAAGGGACTGAGAAAATATTTGAAGAGATTATAGTTGAAAACTTCCCTAATATGGGAAAGAAAATAGTCAATCAAGTACAGCAAGAGCACAGAATCTCATACAGGATAAATCCAAGGAGAAACACGCCAAGAAACATATTAATCAAATTATCAGAAACTAAATACAAAGAAAATATATTAAAAGCAGCAAGGGAAAAACAACAAATAACATACAAGGGAATCCCCATAAGGTTAACAGCTGATCTTTCAGCAGAAACTCTGCAGGCCAGAAGGGTGTGGCAGAGCATATTTAAGGTGATGAAAGGGGAAAACCTACAACCAATATTACTCTAACAAGCAAGGATCTCAGTCATACTCAATGGAGAAATTAAAATATTTACAGATAAGCAAAAGTTAAGAGAATTCAGGCCCACCAAACCAATGTTACAACAAATACTAAAGGAACTTCACTAGGCAGGAAACACAAGAGAGAGAAAAGACCTACAATAACAAACCCAAAACAATTAACAAAATGGTAATAAGAACATATATATTGATAATTACCTTAAATGTAAATGGATTGAATGCTCCAACCAAAAGACATAGACTGGCTGAATGGATACACAAACAAGACCCATATACATGCTGCCTACAAGAGACACACTTCAGACATAGGGAAACATACAGACTGAAAGTAAGGGGATAGAAAATGATATTCCATGCAAATGGAAATCAAAAGAAAGCTGGAGTAGCAATTCTCATATCAGAAAAAATTGACTTTAAAATAAAAACTATTACAAGAGACAAAGAAGGAGACTACATAATGACCAAAGGATCAATCCAAGAAGAACATATAACAATTATAAATATTTATGCACCTAACATAGGGGCACCTCAATACATAAGGCAAATGATAACAGCCATAAAACGGAAAATAGACAGTAACACAATAATAATAGGAGACTTTAACACCCTACTTTCACCAACGGACAGATCATCTGAACAGAAAATAAAAATAAATAAGGAAACACAGGTTTTAAATGACACATTAAAGAAGATGGAATTAATTGATATTTATAGGACATTCTATCTAAAAACAACAGAATACACTTTCTTCTCAAGTGCTCATGGAACAAAAATGATATTCCATGCAAATGGAAATCAAAAGAAAGCTGGAGTAGCAATTCTCATATCAGAAAAAATTGACTTTAAAATAAAAACTATTACAAGAGACAAAGAAGGAGACTACATAATGACCAAAGGATCAATCCAAGAAGAACATATAACAATTATAAATATTTATGCACCTAACATAGGGGCACCTCAATACATAAGGCAAATGATAACAGCCATAAAACGGAAAATAGACAGTAACACAATAATAATAGGAGACTTTAACACCCTACTTTCACCAACGGACAGATCATCTGAACAGAAAATAAAAATAAATAAGGAAACACAGGTTTTAAATGACACATTAAAGAAGATGGAATTAATTGATATTTATAGGACATTCTATCTAAAAACAACAGAATACACTTTCTTCTCAAGTGCTCATGGAACATTCTCCAGGATAGATCATATCTTTGGTCATAAATCAAGCCTTGGGAAATTTAAGAAAAGTGAGATTGTATCAAGTATCTTTTCCGACCACAATGCTATAAGACTAGATATCAATTACAGGAAAAAAAATGTAAAAAATACAAACACAGGGAGGTTAAACAATACACTACTAAATAACCAAGTGATCACTGAAGAAAACAAAGAGGAAATCAAAAATTACCTAGAAACAAATGACAATGAAACATGATGACCCCAAACCTATGGGATGCAGAAAAAGCAATTCTAAAAGGGAAGTTTACAGCAATACCATTCTACCACACGAAAAAAGAAAAATCTCAAATAAACAACCTAACCATACATATAAAGAAATTAGAGAAAGAAGATTTAAAAAACCCCAAAGTTAGCAGAAGGAAAGAAATCATAAAGATCATATCAGAAATAAATGAAAAAGAAATGAAGGAAACAATAGCAAAGATCAATAAAACTAAAAGGTGGTTCTCTGAGAAGATAAACAAAACTGATAAACCATTAGCCAGACTTATCAAGAAAAAAAGGGAGAAGACTCAAATCAATAGAATTAGAAATGAAAAAGGAGAAGTAAAAAAATGACACTGCAGAAATACAAAGGATCATGAGAGATTACTACAAGCAACTATAGGCCAATAAAATGGACAACCTGGAAGAAATGGACATATTCTTAGAGAAACACAACCTTCTGAGACTGAACCAGGAAGAAATAGAAAATGCAAACAGACCAATCACAAGTAATGAAATTGAAACTGTGAAAAAAATCTTCCAACAAATATAATCCCAGGGCCAGGTGGCTTCACAGGTGAATTCTATCAAACATTTAGAGAAGAGCTAACACCTATCCTCCCCAAACTCTTCCAAAATATAGCAGAGGGAGGAACACTCCCAAACTCATTCTATGAGGCCACCATCACCCTGGTACCAAAACCAGACAAAGATGTCACACAAAAACAAAACTACAGGCCAGTATAACTGATGAACATAGATGCAAAAGTCCTCAACAAAGTGATAGCAAACAGAATCCAACAGCACATTAAAGGGTCATACAGCATGATCAAGTGAGGTTTATCTCAGAAACACAAGAATTCTTCAATATACACAAATCAATCAATGTGGTAAACCAAATTAACAAATTGAAGGGTAAAAACCATCTGATCATCTCAATAGATACAGAAAAAGCTTTTGACAAAATTCAGCACCCATTTATGATAAAATATCTTCAGAAAGTAGGCATAGAGGGAACTTACCTAAACATCATAAAAACAATATATGACAAACCCTCAGCCAACATCATTCTCAATGATGAAAAACTGAAACCATTTCCACTAAGATCAGGAACAAGACAAGTTTGCCCACTCTCACCACTATTTTTCAACATAGTTTTGGAATTTTTAGCCACAACAATCAGAGAAGAAAAGAAATAAAAGGAATCCAAATCAGAAAAGAAGAAGTAAAATTGTCACTGTTTGCAGATAACATGATACTCTACACAGAGAATCCTAAAGATGCTACCAGAAAACTACTAGAGATAATCAATGAATTTGGTAAAGTGCAGGATACAAAATTAATGCACAGAAATCTCTCCAATTCCTATGCACTAACAACAAAATACCAGAGAGAGAAATTAAGGAAACCCTCCCATTTGCCATTGCAATACTACCCAACACAAACTACAGATTCAGTTCAATCCCTATCGAACTACCATAGGCATTTTTCAAAGAACTAGAGCAAACAATTTCACAATTTGTTGACCCACCTCTTAGAGAAAGGGAAATAAAAAGAAAAATAAACAAATGAGACCTAATGAAACTTAAAAGCTTCTGCACAGCAAAGGAAACTATAAACA
>NC_041232.1:50751963-50778827 GCF_002837175.3 Physeter macrocephalus | reverse complement strand
CAGAAAACTGTAAGACACTGATGAAAGAAATTAAAGATGATACAAACAGATGGAGAGATATACCATGTTCTTGGACTGGAAGAATCAACATTGTGAAAATGTCTATACTACCCAACACAAACTACAGATTCAGTTCAATCCCTATCGAACTACCATAGGCATTTTTCAAAGAACTAGAGCAAACAATTTCACAATTTGTATGGAAACGCAAAAGACCCCGAATAGCCAAAACCATCTTGAGAAAGAAAACTGGAACTGGATGAATCAGGCTCCCTGACTTCAGACTATACTACAAAGCTACAATAATCAAGACAGTATGGTACTGGCACAAAAACAGAAATATAGATCAATGGAACAGGATAGAAATAACAGAGACAGATCCATGCACATAAGAAAAGACAGCCTCTGCAATAAGTGGTGCTGGAAAACTGGACAGCTACATGTAAAAGAATGAAATTAGAATACTCCCTAACACCATATAAAAAATAAACTCAAAATGGATTACAGACCTAAATGTAAGGCCAGACACTATAAAACTCTTAGAGGAAAACATAGGCAGAACACTCTATGACATAAGTCACAGCAAGATCCTTTTTGACCCACCTCTTAGAGAAAGGGAAATAAAAAGAAAAATAAACAAATGAGACCTAATGAAACTTAAAAGCTTCTGCACAGCAAAGGAAACTATAAACAAGGTGAAAAGACAACCCTCAGAATGGGAGAAAATGTTTGCAAATGAAACAACTGACAAAGGATTAATCTCCAAAATATACAAGCAACACATGTGGCTCAATATCAAAAAAACAAACAAGCCAATCCAAAAAAGGCAGAAGACCTAAATAGACATTTCTCCAGAGAGGATATACAGGTTGCCAACAAACACACAAAAGCATGCTCAACATCACTAACCATTAGAGAAATGCAAATCAAAACTACAATGAGGTATCACCTCACACAGATCAGAAAGGCCATTATCAAAATATCTACAAACAATAAATGCTGGGGAGGGTGTGGAGAAAAAGGAACCCTCTTGCACTGTTGGTGGGAATGTAAGTTGATACATGCTCTATGGAGATCAGTATGTAGGTTCCTTACAAAACTAAAAATAGAACTACCATACAACCCAGCAATCCCACTACTGGGCATATACCCTGAGAAAAGCATAATTCAAAAAGAGCCATGTACCACAAGGTTCATTGCAGCACTATTTACAATAGCCAAGACATGGAAGAAAACTGAGTGTCCATCAACAGATGAATGGATAAAGAAGATGTGGCACATACGGAATATTACTCAGCCATAAAAAGAAATGAAATTGAGTTATTTGTAGTGAGGTGGATGGACCTTGAGTCAGTCATACAGAGTGAAGTAAATCAGAAAGAGAAAAACAAATACCATATGCTAACACATATATATGGAATCTAAAAAGAAAAAGAAAAAGTTCTGAGGAACCTAGGGGCAGGAAAGGAATAAAGACACTGATGTAGAGAATGGACTTGAGGACAGTGGGATGGGGAAGGGTAAGCTGGGATGAAGTGAGAGAGTGGCATGGATATATATACACTACCAAATATAAAGTAGATAGCTAGTGGCAAGTAGCTGCATAGCACAGGGAGATCAGCTTGGTGCTTTGTGACCACTTAGAGGGGTCGAATAGGGAGGGTGGGAGGGAGATGAAAGAAGGAGGGTATATGGGGATATATGTATACGTATAGCTGATTCACTTTGTGATACAGTAGAAACTAACACACCATTTTAAAGCAATTATACTCCAATAAAAATGTTAAGAAAAAAAAATAGCCAGTTTGGACATAGGTAAATCATAAAAAATCATCATATTCGGTTCCTTCCTAATGTACAGTTAGCTTCAGACTCCTACTTCCACCTTTTGAGCCTTTTCCCCTCCTCAGCTGACCAATGTCTCAGCTGCTGTGAGAAAATGATTTATAAAGTAGATAGCTAGTGGCAAGTAGCTGCATAGCACAGGGAGATCAGCTTGGTGCTTTGTGACCACTTAGAGGGGTCGAATAGGGAGGGTGGGAGGGAGATGAAAGAAGGAGGGTATATGGGGATATATGTATACGTATAGCTGATTCACTTTGTGATACAGTAGAAACTAACACACCATTTTAAAGCAATTATACTCCAATAAAAATGTTAAGAAAAAAAAATAGCCAGTTTGGACATAGGTAAATCATAAAAAATCATCACATTCGGTTCCTTCCTAATGTACAGTTAGCTTCAGACTCCTACTTCCATCTTTTGAGCCTTTTCCCCTCCTCAGCTGACCAATGTCTCAGCTGCTGTGGGAAAATGATTTCTCAAAGTCCCTCATGCTGTAATGTCAGGGAGTAAATGGATCACGCCCCAAGGAGACACTGGCTTCTAGAAAAGCAGTGGTTCTGAATCTGTGAGACTTGGGTTCACCCATGGCTTTATCTCAGACCAGCTTTGGGCCTGTGAACATGGCACTCCACCTTCTTATTAGTCACAGCTCTTATTTCCAAATGTCAAAAATTCAACTCAAGCTTGCATTTTAGAAAAGGGACTATATCAGCTTTTGTGACTGGGAAATCCAAGGGCTGGGGACTCCTTTAGCCAGAACTGGATCCAGTAGTGCAAATGACTCATTTATTCATTCCACAAATGTTGGCTGGTTGCCTTCTTTGGATAAAGAGTTGTTCTAGGTGCTGAATATATAACAGTGAACAAAGCAGACAATTTCTAAATATATAACATGACAGATGGTGTTAAATGATATGGAGAAAAATAGCATAAGTTTGGGCCAGACAGTATTGGTTATTTTTTTACCATGTGGTTAGAGAAGGTGATGTTTGGGTAAAGGTCTGAGGGAAGCCAAGGCATAAGGTCTCTGAGGAGCTCCATTATTGCCTTCATCTCTGTCATTGTCTCCATCATGTCTCCTGGCTCAGTTTTTCTCTGATTTAATTCTCAGTATGTTCATTCCACAAGGCAACAAAGATGGCCATGGGAATTTCTGAACCTACATGGCCCTGCCTACTCATGTCCTAGAAAGAGAGACATCACTCTTTCAAAGTATCTCCATCAATTCCTGAGAAAGGATTTTGTTCATTGGGTTACAAGGTCATTCTAGACTCATCACCAGAGGAATGGAATATTTTGATTAGTCAGCCTGGATCAGATGTATAGACTTAGAGCAGAAGAAGTAGGACTAGATGACTGACAGCCTCACCAGATGAAAAAACTAATAGGAATAGAGATATGGGAAGGGACATTGGCCATAGGAAAATAATAGGTGTCCACTAAAGCCACAGATCCCCAGTTTCCTTATTTGAAATAAAAAAATAAGTATGCCTAAATGAAGAGTTAAAATGAATACTAGAGAGAGCAAATGTGAAGTGTCTTATATGCAGTGACTTTGTCCTAAGAATTCCATGGGCCTTGCCTTTGCTTATGTATTTCTTGCTGGGGGCAGAAGAGTGAGGAATACAGAAATACAACTTGCTTCTACTCTTCCCTGTTCTTGGTAGCTGCCACCACCCACTCTGTCTCTTAGGGTTCTTCTCCCAAAGACTGCATGCATCCTTCGTCTTTCTCCCAGCAGCCCAGTTCCTTACCACCACTGAAATAAGCACTCAGGTCCTTTCCTTATGAGGATTGTATTGCTAATAATTCCGGGGAATATGTAGAGGAATAACAAGACCATAAAAAACTGAAAGCCTTATGTGTTATATATTTTTAAATCCTTGTATGTTTGATCTCAGGCCTGAAAGGTATGTATGATAATAAATGAAAGCCTGTTTTCTGTCTTTATATCTCTAAAAGGGTTTTACTTAAACTCAGCTTCTTTCAGAGACCCCCTCCTCTGCCCGAGAAAAAGGTCCCAACTTCACAGCAGTCCCTCTCCCAGCCTATAGAATGGAGGTAAACTCAGCTCAGATCATGCCATGATCTTTTACCTCAAAGTGTTGATATTTAAGAGTAACACTGGGAATGGAAAGGAAGGGATGAATCAGGCATTTTGGTCCACAAGGAAAGTAGGCAGCAGGAAAGAGGAAAGGAATTAAGAATGACAACTAGATTCTGATGACAGGGAATGGTGACATCAAGTCACTGCAGGGAGAAAGTCAGGGAAGGAAGTAGCTCAGGGAAGCTGAAGGTATTGAGTCCTTTTGGATAAGTCATGAGTTGCTTGTGGGATGTCCAGGTGGAGTAGACAGCTGTGAAAATGATGTGTCCAGTTGAACTCTACAGAGAGACAAGAAGAGGACGAAGGAGTACCATGGGATCTTAGCCAAAAAAGAGGGGTCCAACTGGGAGAATAAGAACAATTTTTCTGTAAATGTTCATCAGGAGAGAACATCATTCATACAAAATCAGTATGGACAGCACTGTCATCATACCTGGACTTCCCACTTTCATGTATCCTTCCTCTCTTTCTGTTGTCAAAGCCCAGTGTGCCTCCTCTCTGCCTTGCAGTGTTCTGGGGGTAACTATTTCTCCTGGAAAACCCTCTGCATTTCTTACAGGTATGCACTCCTAGATCGACATTTTATTCTCTGGATCCTTTTCTTCTCCCAATCTCCCATTGAACTCTTCCCTAAGCCCATGCTCTCTGTCCTTGCTTTCATATTTCTCATCAGAGAAAGGGGTATAGACTCAAGAGGAGGTCCATGGCAAGGAGACTCCTGAAAGCATCTCAAATCCAATCATATTGAGTGATAACTCCTCTGGGTCCCCAGTGAGTCAGTTCCTTGATACAAATTGGTGCAGGGCTGAACAAAACTGGAGTGGATGCTGCAGCTATATCAGGGGCCAAGCTGAGACCAAGGGGAGCTGAGCAGTCCTTGCGCACTCCCTCCTAAGTTTATTTATTTTCTAAACAATCAGCTTGAGTGAAGTAACCCTGGCGATTGTCAGGGAATGGATTTCTTGGCTACGCATTGCTTTCCACAATGTGGGTGATGAGAATAATTTTATACCCAGTACTGTTTCATGACCATTGCAAATGATGGTGTCCAAATGGAGGAGAACAGTACGATTCAGAGCGAGGCATGGCCCAGAGACAAGCACAGGACCTATTCTGCTTTCCCCCTGCAAAATGTTTCCCCTGGGCTTGAAAGTGATGTTTATCAGGAAACAGTTTATTATTACTGTCTTATTATTGCCTCAGTTAGCATTTAGATGGCACTCTGTATTTTCAAGGTGCCTTTCAATCATTTTTATTACTTAGGGCAGATTTTCAGGCATAGGTAGAAGAAGGTAAGAGCCTGGGTTTTCTTGAGGAAAGGAAAGACATTTCTGAAAACAGACAGTGATTTTGCTCTCTAAATTTGACTTTTTAAATGGTGGTTGAGAGGTATAGAAATCAATTGTGCAGTAATTGTCCAATATAAAGTCACTAAACCAACTAAAACGCCATGGGAGAAATTATAAATGCCATGCTGCTATACCATCACAAGGAAAGAAATTCATTCATTCATGTATGTATGCATGCAATTCATTCATCATAATTTACAGAGAAATGAACACTTTCCCCAAAAGCCTTGGCTAGATACTGTAAGAATTGCATAGAAATTCAATTCATGTCCTTCTTCTTAAAGAATTTAGAAAGATTACTTGGAAGATAATAGTCACATGAAATAATTAAGACCAGGAAGTAAATAGTACTGTTTAAAATGAAATCTGCATTCAAAAAAGAGAGGGTGTTTCCTTGGATTCCATCATCTCTGCTGTAGCTTTTAGTCAGGTCTCTGTCACTTGCTCCGAATCCTTTATTTCAGCATCAGTTGACCCTCTTTTCTCTTGCCACTTATTGCTCTTAGCAAAATTACTATCTTGTAAGTGGAATGTTAGAGTGTTGGGGTATATCATAACGGTTGAAAGATAAAACCAGGTACTTATAGGAGACGGGGGAATAAGAAAGGTGACAAAGATCATGATACTCTTCCTTTGGATACAAGTCACAGAATGGAGTCTAAGAGGTAATTATATTGGAAAGAATGGAGATTTGGTGGTACCTTTTTATCTTAGTACCAGATATACAGTAAAGAAGAATATTAGAATCAGAAAAAAATGTGCATATTTACAAAGTGATGCCTACAAACAAATCTGGGAAGAATATGAGCAAACTTGCTCTCTAAGTGAGCACTTTTTTCCTATCTCACATCACCTTCAATAGATACTCACCTTGAGTTCTAATTTCTCAGATTTTGCAACCCTGGCTTCCTTCTAAAACCCAGCATTTGTGCACTGTGGGGAGTGGAAGGCAAAGCTACTGATTGCCTAAGCACTTGAGCTTTGAAGACCTCTACTGGTTACTAATATATAAACTTAAGGAAGTACATTAACTTATAGAACCCTGATTTCTCACTTTATTTTGGCTGTAACTATACCTCATCAGGCTGTTGTAAGGATGAAATGAGAAGATATGTAAGGCACTTAGCATTTTCTCCAACACAAGGTAAGTAATCACTAAACAGTATTCTTTTTATATTCCAAATTTACCCAAAGGCCACAGGATTTTCTGTTCAAAATCCTTTCAAAATTCCAGTACAGTACCTTCCAAAAGGATAATAAAGTAAATCTTAAAAACAAATCTCTACTTAACAATTGATAATATTTACAACAGTTCCATTTATTTGATGTTTTAATATTTACAAAACTACAACACATACTCATTTATACCTCAGATGAAGTTTAGGCTTAGAAGAGGAAGAAACTTGTTTAACAAATTAAAAAATTTGCCAAGTCACACAGCTAGCAAGAGGAGGAGCTGGACCTTGAACTTAGGTCTTTGGACTCCAAATCTTATGTAATTTTTACTATTCAGAATGATGAGTGAGTCACACAATGAGAGCACTCCCTCCTCTCTTGGGAATATATATTTATCAAAAAAGGAATCTATGTTTTATAACTTCAAAGAACAGGATTTTAGTGATAAGCAATTTTAGGATCTTAGAAGACAAGTGGAAGGAATATTTTGGAAGAAAATGAACGTTGTAGATACTTTCAGTTCAATATATAATATATATGGCTACACATGTTTGGCCATTTCTCCTATGACAAGAGTGAAGGCAATTTTATCTATGAAGCACTGGCCTTTTTTATAAGCAAAGGAGAGGGGTAATAAATGATTCAAATTGTCACAGGCACCTTGAACCACTTTTGAGATTGGAAAGAGCAAGGGACCTAGCCAAAAGCTTTTCTAGCATTTCTACATGAAATTTATTGTTTTACCCAATAGTCCAATCAATAATCTTGAGTAGAAGCCAGGAAATGAAGAATTTCTGTTTGCTGAAAACTTTTTGATTTGTTCTATTATCATAATTGATGACCTAGAATCAAGAACTTACTCAACCAGGATATCAAACATCTCATTCTCACATAGATAAATGTCTCTGGAAACCGTTTAGGAAAGTGTTGTTGATTCAATTTGCTTTTCCGTTCCTTGGTCAATTCCTTCTTCTTTCCTCTGCTTATCCATCTGACTTAAATGCTACTCCGTAGAAACATGTTTGTGGTGGAAGCAGAAGGAGGGTTCTAGAGGGGCTTTTCACAGTCTGTGTGGTCAGAAAGGGCTGCTTGCTCATCAAGGCACGGTCATGGAGAGGACATTTATGAAATTTCCTTCTGAACTTACTTTACCTCTTCTAAACAGGTCCTGTTCTAGCTTCCCAACTGTCAACCGATGTGTGGCCCATGGTATTCAATACAACCCTGTCTGTTTGTTTCTCATCATTCTTTTTTTCTTTTTAAATACACCCTTTTTATTAATTAATTAATTTATTCATTTATTTATTTATTTTTGGCTGCCTGTGTTCTTCATTGCTGCACGCGGGTTTTCTCTAGTTGTGGTGAGCCGGGACTACTCTTCGTTGTGGTGTACGGGCTTCTCATTGTAGTGGCTTCTCTTGTTGCTGAGCACAGGCTCTAGGCATGTGAGCTTCAGTAGTTGCGGGATTCGGGCTCAGTAGTTGTGGTGCACAGGCTTAGTTGCTCCACAATATGTGGGATCTTCCTGAACCAGGGGTCGAATCCATGTCCCCTGCATTGGCAGGTAGATTCTTAAACACTGAGCCACCAGGGAAGTCCCTGTTTCTCATCATTCTTGAGTGCCTCTTTCATATGGCAATTCCTCAAGCACACCAAGCTCATGTCCACCTTGCACATTTGCTCTTGGAGTAATCCCAGCCTAGGAGGCTTTACCTCCAGATTTCCCCATAGCTGGCTCCTTTTGACATTTAGTTCTCAACTCGAATATCAGCTCTTCAGACAGAGCTTCCCTGACCTTTCTAGCTAAATTTCATCCACAGGCCCTTTCTGTCATATCACCCTGTATTATTTTTTCCTATAGCATTTATTACTCTCAGAAATCATCTTAATTATTTGCTTACTACCTATTTAGTATCTATTTCCCTGCGTTGAATAGAAGTCCCACAAGGGCAAGGCATTATCTGACATATTTGTGCCATATTCCCAACTCCTGGATTAGTGTCTGCCACATAGTAGATAGTTAATGTTTGTGGAAGTAAAGAAGTGACGGGGCGCAGAATTATGGATTTTTCACTGCATTTTGTGCATATTCTATGCTACTGTGAAATTTATTTCAAGCCACTTGATGATTATGTATTGATGATTTCGTTCATCAATTAGCTCCTTAGAAAAGAGCCCATATCTTTTATGCCTGTAATATTTCCCATGGCTGATTGTAAACCTGGCACTTGGTAAATTCTTGGTGATTGATTAATAACTGAAAGTGAAAAAGTAGTAACCATGCAATTCAAACCAAAATAACCAACTTAGATCAGACAAAACATCTGGAGGCCATCAGTTGCTAAGAGAAGTAGCTTAATTTCTCACTTTGTTTTTGGTCCTACTTTTCGTTGACAGAATCTAGTAAGGAAATGTACAAATGTAGCTGAAAGCATAGATGCAAAGAAAGACTGGATGGGAAGTTGTGAATCATAAAGAAACTAAGAAAGGGGGAATTACAGAGTAAACTAGGCTCCTAAGTCTGGGAAACTGAAAAAAATGGCAAAATCTTTGGTAGAAATCAAGAATAAAAAACCCATTGGGGGGGGGGAATGAATTTAGGTTTAGAAAAAACTGAGCCCAAAATAGTGGCATAACATGCAAGGGGAGATGCCCAACAGAGCAGGAAAACTGAAGGTGGAACCAGATTAAGAAAGTCATTCTGTTCAAGGTTATCTTTGATTCATTCTGTGGGAATGGGTAGAAGTTTCCAGAAAAAGGGAGAGGGGCTGAAGACAAACCTTAGAGAACAACATAATGATGGAATTGAGAAGGAAGAAGAGAGACAGGGAAAGGGAAGGAAAAAAACGTGAAGTATGGTAGAGAACTCAGAAGAAAAATTTTACAGAAGTAAAGAAAAGAGAATATTTCATTTTGTCAAAATACAAACTCAATCTATAAATCTTATCTCTGTAGACAGAAAATAAGGAACCCAAAGGTGAATGCCTTTGTTTCTATGTGTGTGATGGGGAGGGGGTAATGCTGGTAAATAAGTCTTATTTATTTATACCCATAGTTCATTTGTTTTAATTATTTTTAATTTGTTTATTTAATTCAGTTAGTACATAAATGTGTTATAATAACGAGATACAAAAATACTTCTGACCAGGCCCTCCCCATATCCCAGTCTCTTCACAGTGGTAACTGTTTTGTTCATGCCACTCCATTCTCTTCTGTGAATTTTTATCATTATAAGTTAGAAAAATATAGATTTGTTAAGTTGATTGATAATGATACCAAGTGGTACTACATTATAAGTCTTAACTTGAAGCTTTTTTTTTTACTCAACCATATGTATAAGAGATCTTCTATGCTAATACATGGATCTGCATTATTCATGTTTATTGCTGCATGGATTCACAAATAATAGTAAATAACAGCTGTTCATACCTATTTAATCAGAACCTTCTTCATGAACACTAACTCCTCTGTCCATGTCTCCTGAGCTCATGTGTTTTTTCATGGTTTGGTCATGAATATGTGAAATTGTTGCATTGGAGAGGGCAGCCCCTGTCTCCTCCATTTCTTGTTTCAACCACTCAGGGCCTATGACAGGCCTGAGCACAGAATGAGTGAAATGATTGCCAGCTGCATTACAATCCCTCAAATTGACTGTTTCTTCTGGTTTTTTCTTCCCTTTCACAGTTTACTGCAACAAAGTGGCATTGCTGTTACCACCACTGGGATTTGGTGCAGATACAGAGCTTGCACAGAGGCACTAAGGATGCTACAGATGCAAAAGCAAGCACATCTCCTGGCCCCCTGAGAAGCAACTGGTGGCCTTGCCACTCTCAGCCTCTAGGATGCAATATACTGACATAGAAAGAGAGCAAGCATCCTATCAAATGTCCCGTTGAAAAGCAGACTAGAGAATGTATGTCTTTACTTAATCCCAAGGCCTCAGTGTGTCTTCTCACCCATCAGCCCCAGACAGTTCACGTTGCCAACTTGTTACTTCACCGCCACACTCAAATGCCTGCCCGCCACACTCAACAAATTTTATACTTTTCACTTGGTCCCACTCAATCCCATGTGGTGTTTTGAAAATATGTAAAGGGAAAGCAAGGCTCCAATATTTTCCCTCTCCTCATAAATATGGCATTTTAAATATGTTTCATACATATTCATCCTTTGCTCTTTCTTTTTTCTAAATGTGCACCTATAGCTTAAGTTTTATTCATACCCTTCTCTGGTTCCCTGGTTTGAATTGAAAAATTGACATGTAAAATATTAACCAAATAGTAAGGTGTCTAAAATTTCCCTTCCAATGTGAGGCCTGAAAAGAAATAAAGACAATCTTCCAGAAATTTATACGTATGATAGTAAAAGAACACTTCCAGCTTTTTTTTTTTTAAAGCCATAGAAGGACTGAGCAATTTGTAAACAGAACATTTTTGAGGAGTGAGAGATTGATTTGTGGGAGAAATTTGTGATGTCAGTGTTATTAATTTAGAATCACACTTCAAACATTCAATTTTAAGAATTCTCAGGTGGGTTAAGACTTTGCCAAAGTTTCTAAAGAACTTGAAGATCCTTATGCATTGGTTCCTCTCAGTCCAGTACAGATGAACTCCATCCAAAAATCATGTTTTTTTTTTCTCTTTCTCCTTCTCCCATAAAAAAAGAAACTGAGCAGGAAATTTCTCTTAAACAAGCTGTCTCACAACATTTCTGGCAAATCCTGATTCCAACTAAGTTGAAAATACCTCAAGAGCAGCCTGTCATACAGAATTTCAGTGCTTCTACTCCTGGGAATGCAGAAATAGATAGATATGTGGGATTCAAAATCTTCAAAACACCTTCAGTAAAAGCATCTTAATGTGAACTTCAGAATGACCTGATTTTATGTGAGAAGCATATGCTGCCCCTCATGTACCAGTGAGCTATTGCTGTGTAACAAATCACCCCATATCTCAGAGGCTTAAAATGCTAAGCATTTTTTATTGCTCAGGAGTCCGTAGTTCAGTGGGCAATTCTGTTCTTGGTTGGGCTCAATCATAAGTCTTTAGACAGCTATACATAAGGCAAGCTAACTCTGCTGATCTTGGCTGGGTTATCTCACATGTCTGAACATTGGCTGGATAAAAGATAGTCTAGGATGTCCTCGATAAGACAATCAGACCGTCCTCCACATGGTCTCTCTCCTCCATTA
The DNA here is from genome assembly GCF_002837175.3 of Physeter macrocephalus. NCBI lineage: Eukaryota > Metazoa > Chordata > Mammalia > Artiodactyla > Physeteridae > Physeter > Physeter macrocephalus. Next base: position 50,767,159 of record NC_041232.1, on the reverse strand, counting down.
GGCTATCCTAGATTTGTCTGTGTGTTGATGGCATCATTCTGAGAGAGCACATAAGTGTGCAAGGCCTATTAAGGCCTAATCTCAGAAGTGGCACACCATCACTGCCATCTTATTTCTTTGGCCAAGGTCAATCACAAGTCTAGCCCAGGTTCAGGGGGTAGAGAAATAGACTCCCAATTCTTGTTGCAAAGTCATTTTGCAAAGGGTGTGGATACAGAGACCATTAAGTGGGATCTTTAATATATTCACCTACCATACCTCATTTTCAGAGAAATGCTTTTTGAAGAATCCCATAAAGATTTATGTTTTTAAAGTGTACTCTCCAAAGTTCACCTGATCACAACTTCTTCACTGAGTACTCGGACAACAGTGCCAAATGACAGTTCTGGGAATGCATGACTTAATAGCAGGAATTTGGGAAGAAAAAAAGGAAAAACAAAATTACATATTTAAGTACTAATATTTCAAAGATGCATAAAGTTTTACATTTATTATCCTCCATGTCCTCTTCCTCTAGCATGTTGGTGATGCAGAATTTCTTAGAAGACTGATCCATTATTGTATCCAGAACTTTCTTCCAAACCACAGCCCCCTATTCTACAAGTTTAGATGGTGTTTTTTTATCTTACCAGATGGTGTCACAGAAGTTCTTCAGAAAAGAATCAGTATGCATATTCCTCCCTCAAATGGTCCCTAAAAGGTATATTGACTGAAATATTAAGAAGTTATGGGTGCCAGGATACACCACCAAGAATAATAACCAGGTGCACATATCTGTACTTGATGACAACTGGACCCAACTCTCAACTAATCCATAGCAATTGTAAGACTTTATTGGTAATAAAATGATTTTAGAAATGTGAAAATAATGGAAACTTTCAAATTGATGAAATATGGTACTAAATATCACTGTATTCACTGTACACAAAAATATTTTTCCAGAATACCACTGGATGCTTTGATACTTTCACCTCCAAACAGCTCTATTAAGCTTGCTGTTTTTCAAAATGAAATGTCTTTTTAAAAGTTTGCCATTTTTGTCTAATTGGAAAATCAAACTGGAATGATCATTTCTATTGTTTCCCAGGGAGAAAAACTTTCCTTAGGAATCCGGGTGACATTGCCTCTACAGACGCACATATTCCTTTTAGAGGTCCTTAAATTACTGGAACGCATGGGGCGTGGGGCAAAAAGGACACTCGGATATAGCATTCAGGGCACTTTTTGTTCTTTTACTGTCTTTACCTTTTCAATAAATTAGTGTCTCAAAGTTTAACCTTTGCCTATAATCCATCTGGGGCTTCATCTCATAACTCACTCCAGAAGGAACATTAGGGGATGTGAGTTTTCTCCTAGGGATTCGCCCTCCTTCTATTTTAAATCAAAAAATGCTTTTGTAAATTAGCCAAAGGAGACAGGCTATAAGCTTCCTGTAAGAATCCTTCAGTGTGTCCTCTGGACTTTTTGTCTGGCTGTTCTCAAAAGTTGTGTAAGTTAAAATCTACATGGAGCATGTAAACAGCACATGCGGGGACAAACACATCTTCCATAAAAACAACAGACATCTGCAGAGTTGCCTCAATTGAAATACACAGAATAAATGTTTACCAATCAGAAGTAGTTTTTAGATTTTCATGGTGAAAACAGTTTTTAGAGACCATGCTAGTGCACACCCCTTATTTTACATACGAGGAAACTGAGACTAATTATTCTTTCATTCAAAGCATAATTATTAAGTGTCCATAAAGAGACAGGAACTGTTCTATCTTGAATATACAAAAGAACAAAGATCAAGTGACTTATCTGAAGGCCCATCACTTGTTAGTGGTTAGCCCTGCACTAGAACTCCAGTGCCCTCATATCTTGTCCAGCATTCTTGGCAGTATCCTGCACCTTTAATTGACTCAGAATATTTGGCAATAGAGAAAGAAAAGCAAATTTTAACTTTCAATGTCCTGATCAAATATTTGTCCTTTCAGTTATTCACTTATGCTTAAGGAGCAACAGAAAGTCAGTAACAGAGGGCTGACTGGCATCTTCAGTAACAGAACTGAACCACCAAATCAGCACCCAGACAACCTTGCATTGAGGCACAAAGAAAATTTGCATTTTACATATTTGCTTCATTGTCTGCACTGTAATGACTCTGCACAGAGTCTGTACAATGTGCAAAAGAGGACATGAGAGAAGAAAGAGGTAGCCCCATTTTTCAGAAAAGTGTTTCATCGTCCAAATTAAAAACAACAACAAAAGCCAGTGAAGGAAAAATGCATTGTAACATATCGATTTATGCTGTAAGAATAGAGTAAGTCCATCAACAGATGAATAGATAAAGAAGATGTGGCACATATACACAATGGAGTATTACTCAGCCTTAAAAAGAAATGAAATTGAGTTATTTGTAGTGAGGTGGATGGACCTAGAGTCTGTCACGCAGAATGAAGTAAGTCAGAAAGAAAAAAACAAATACCATATGCTAACACATATATATGGAATCTAAAGAAAAAAAAATGGTCATGAAGAACCTAGGGGCAAGACGGGAATAAAGATGCAGGCCTACTAGAGAATGGACTTGAGGATACAGGGAAGGGGAAGGGTAAGCTGGGACAAAGTGAGAGAGTAGCATGCACATATATACACTACCAAACATAAAATAGATAGCTAGTGGGAAGTAGTCACATAGAGAGAGATCAGCTCGGTGCTGTGTGACCAACTAGAGGGGTGGGATAGGGAGGGTGGGAGGGAGGGAGACACAAGATGGAAGAGATATGGAGACATATGTATACGTATAACTGATTCACTTTGTTATAAAGCAGAAACTAACACACCATTGTAAAATAATTTTACTCCAATAAAGATGTTAAAAAAAAAAAGAATAGAGTAAGTTCAGTGTGCAGTTAGTCAAAAAAACTTTCTGGGAAAACCAATCTTGAACTGGGTCTTGAAAGAAATAAAGAAAATATTGACTAAGATCCCGATCTTCCTTCATTTGTGAAAATCTTCTTAATATTTAAATATTGTTTCTAATATAATATTTCACTTCTTTTCTTTCGGGGTTCTACTCATGCTTACACTCAAACCCTCTTGTTTGTCTTCCATATAGACCATTTTCATTATTTTTAATTTTGTTCACACCTCTTCTTTTTTTTCAATATTCTCAATCCTGACATCTGTATTTTAAAACTTTTTTGTTCGTTTTTGATTTCCTTGTTTGTTTGCATGTTTGTTTTATTCAGAGTCTATTCTTCCTTGTGCTGTAAGTGGGGCTTTCTTTCTGGATGGTTTTATTTTTCCTTCTTTTCTTTTCTAAGCTGTTCCAGTCCTGGTTTGATCTCCTTCCATCCTCATGCTATATTTTACAAGCTCTCTTGAACCTCTCTATTGTTCTTCCTTGTATTTTGATTTGATAGAGGCGTTTGTTTTCTACTAAAAAAAAGATCTTGGTCATATGTTCCATCACATTTTCTAGCTGATCTGTGGTAACATTTCTGGGACATGTTCTTTCATGATTTATCATTCTCTAGTAATGTCTCATTTTTGGTTTTCCTGTTCCTTCGATCCTTTTTAAAGGTAGATTTGATGTACCTTTCTGTTTATTACTCATCTATAAATGCATAAGTTCTTCCAGGATCATCAGTTGGTAGCAGGTTGGGGTTTCTTGTTATGACTGATGATGGGCTGAAGTATGTGAGTTCTCATGGTCATTTGTGGCCAGTATTTCCACCAGCAATCAAAGGAAGCCCTGCCAGACTTTCCATAATGCACACTCCTCTTCAAGCCACCTCACCAAAAACAAGCTTCCTGCAAATCTGGGTTTGATGTTACCTGAAACAGCTTGATTCTTTTGAGACTTTCAATTTTTAGGCAAGATCAGAGCATTTACACCAGGGCAAATTATCTCTCACTGCCAAAGTAAGATTCTTCTGAGTACTCTACCAAAGCCTCAGAAATGTTGAGGTTTCCAGTCTGGCTGGTGGGAACAGGAACTATTCTGACCTTGTATGAATGCCAGGAACTCTCTCCTCTAATCATTTTTGGGGGTTCTCTCCCTGGCCTGGAGCAGTTTCCTCACAGGATGCACTGATCAGTGTTATACTGGATCCTCAAGGTCACCCTCTGAGGGTCTCCAGCTTTCTCTCTGGGCAGCTCTTTCCTCTCTGTAAATCTGTCCTGCAAACTCTAGCCACCTAGACTCCCTAAGATTCCCAACCCAATCTTCTCAATTGAGAGTGTCCACTGTGCTTTGTCTAGATTCTCCCTCCCTACTCTCCTTACTCTCAAGGCAGCAAGCTTGGGAAATTGTAAGACTTACTTCATTTGTTTCCCATCTTTCATAGATCACTGTCTGTTGTCTGAGGTCCAGGCTCTTGGAAACCATTGTTTTATAAATTTTGTCTTTCTTTTCAGGGAATTGCTTCAGTGGAAGCGTAAATCTGGCCTCTAATGCTCTACCTTAGCCACAAGGAAACGTCTTGGTTACAGAAAGTTTTTGTTTAGCCCCAACTTTCATGCTACTAAAGATTTGTTCCAAATAGTATCCAGGAGAGCACCCTCCATTTCTGTTGTTCCAAGAGAAGAATTGCTGGGTTTGTTCTTCTGAATTCACCACTTAGGTTGGAGACCTGGGCTCTGCCTTCATTGTCTGAGATATTCACCAAGGTATTCATCTCTCTCAGCCTGATCCTGTGCCACTATTTAACCTTCACTGCACTGGCAACCCTTCATCCTATATTGTGGTTAAGAATAACAGATGTTTCCGATGTGTGATGTTCCACATCTGCTTTCCATTCTCCTTTACTTGAGGAAGGAACGATTGTTTTGATTCAGGCTTCCCTCCATCTGAAGTGGAGCTCCTCAGCAGGTGAGGACTGTGAGTTGATATGCATGGGAGTCCCTGCACATGGCATGGAGGCTGCACACTGGGGACTCTTAAGAGGCTTTTGCTGATGATGATAGAGAGGAATTCAGGGGAGCTGATAATATCTGAGGAGGAACAAGAGAGGAAGATATGACAAGTACTCAGCAGAGGAAAAGGTGAGGTTGAATAGACATACAACCTATTTGTTCTAATTTGAATAAAAGTCTAACTACATAAAATTAAGTATGTTTTAGCAAGATAGGCATTCTAGAAATGTTTAAATAACCATCCAGATAATAGTGGCAAGATGCAGAGCAGGTAGATTAAAGGAAGAAGAAAGACATCTAGGAAAACATAGCATATAAGAATGCAAACATGGCACACAATATTTGTCTGTATTTCTCAAAAGCTCAGTAAAAGAAGCAGCTTTCCTCCTTTGCTAACTGACACTCCTTATCTTGGCTTCTATGAAGCATTCACTAATGGAAATAAAAATGAACCAAAACTTAGAAAAATGTGATAATGTCAACTATACTCAAGGGAAAAAATATAATTACTTAGTCCTTTTAATTACACATGCAGAGTAAAGCAATTGCTTGCAATTTACTTCAGTATGCCAGAAACAACTTAATATTAATAAATATTTGTGAAAAATCACTTTGTAAATTTTAATTACTTAACAAAAGCAATAAAATAATTTTTAATTAAAAAGTATGAACACCCATAAGTAAAATGACCCTTTATATTCCAACATAGCAGCTTCTGTTAGAGATGAAGGGTAACATTTCTGAGCCCCTAATTATGTATAAATTGTGAGGGAGAAAAAGAGCTAAATACCATATTGTCTCTTTCCAATAGAAAACTAGGAAAGAAAATTGTTAAAGAAGAAAAGGAGGGGTTGAAATAATCATGTTTTTTTTTAGATATTCTCTTCATGCCTTATAAGGAGCACTATCAGTTTTTAATTTTGATAAAGGTGACAATCCAAAGTACTGGGAATTGCTAAGACTAATCTATAACCTTGAAGTCCTAAATACTACTTCTCTGCTCTTACCATCATGTCAGTCTCCATTGGGCTAATTCATTATAATTCTTAGTGAATGAATAATTGGTATTTTCTTACTGGAAATCGCAACCAATTTGTGGAAATTAGTACTGATGACTTTTTTAACAGACATAAATATTTGTGTGATTCTTATTAATAATTCCAACCCTTGATCAGCTGTAATTGGAAAACAACAATTTTCAGAAGGTGAATTAGTACCCTGCTTTCCTTATATGTCCAGAGGAGATGGTTAAGTGAGATGACCTTACTTTGCCATCCCAAGAAACCTAGACTCTTCTTACATCCCTAATATGGCTATAGCAAACCACATAATAAAGCAATGTTCCCTATTTCTCATTCAGTTACTCAAAATTCTGTCCCTTACTGGTGTATGTCAAATCTCCCTCATTGTTAACACAGAAAACTCATAGAGTGGAATTATTCTAGTCCTGCACACAAGTTTTATAACTAGGTTCTCTACTGATTTTTTTAAGTTTCTGAAATCCTGGGTAAAAGTTTCATTGAATCTTATTCCTTCTTGATAGAACCCTGCAGTAGCAGAGGCTTGGGTAGGCAATGAAGGAGAGGAAGAAAAGGACATTCTCTAAAGCAGACTTCTTTTCTGAGAGATGATTTACCAAATAACCTCCTTGGCCACAGTTCCCCAACTAATTTCAATCTGAAGAGGGGAATAAGGTCAGACACCACCAACAATGTACACCAGAGTCATTCCTCTGACAACAGCAAATTAAACCTGGGAAGGAACACATATCAGCCTGAAAAATTCATGAAGATTTGAATCTGCTGCCTAATTAGCCACAGTGGTTGATACAGGAGAGAGAAAAAAAAAATAACCCAAAACTAACAATGTCAAATTAGGGGCATTTGCTGGACCTTTCTGCTGAATGGCTGAATTGATTGAAATATCCAATGACCAGTTAAATGCATCCATCCATGCCCTCTAGAAAGTTTTTCTGTGATTATACCCAAACTTGTGAGTATGGGAGACTCACATAGCATGAATTTAAGTCAAACCCACTGTCAAGCAAGATATATATGTTTATGAGATAAGAAATAGTGATGTAAGTTTCAATTAAATGTGAATCAGGAGCAATAGAATTACTACACACACACAATTTCCCCTGGGACTAGAAATATGTATTCTGTCCAATTTTCTCACCTATGTATTAATCCCCTTCCTTCACACACACACACACACACACACGCACACACACACGCACACAAACATATAAACCTGTGGTTGAACATTTCTGGTGAAATGTATAACTATACACCATAAATGTGTTAGCTGCCTTATTCCAAACAAGTCCTACTCCTCTCCAAAATCTTCAGCTTAGCGATCCCCTAGCAACCCTAACAGATGGTCAATGAGGAGAATAAGAGTCTTTATAGCTACTAAAAACTTGGAGAACTTGGACAACAGTTGGCACATGGCAGACTTCTTCCCTTCTTCTCTTTGTGTGGACATCCAAAAACTGAGGAGGGAAGGGGAATTTTCTGAGAGAAATAAAGTATTTATAAGAATTAACGGTGACTAATAGGAGAGTATTTTATTAAGATTTCCTTTCCCATGTGGATTGGCACCAGATCCGGTAAGACTCAAGGGTCCTGGTACAAGTCCAAGTGTACATTTTGCTTGGGATCTAGAGAATTAAAAACTGTCAAAGGGCAGCGGGAAACATCAGAAAAAATAAAATGAGGAACAAGCTACTTACCTCTTGTTCTAGGCTCTAAACTGTATAGAGCAATAAAGGGAACTTTGAAGTTTCCTTCCCCATACCCAGAACGACTCACTTTGAAAAAGAGAGAAAGGTCTCTGCCCAGGAAGAGAAAATATACATTTTCTGCAGGCAGTCACATCATATCATCTCTGGGGAAACAGCCTAATGAAGGATGGATGAACCGAGTGCACCAAAACCTGGAAAGGAGAACCATATTTCATTATTGAACTGTTATAATTGCTAAAGTTTCATTCTGAGTCATAAGTGACTTCCCTGTAATGCACACCTACTGGTTATTAAAGAAAATGCGTTATGGGATTTCCCTGTCAGTCCAGTGGTTAAGACTCTGCGTTTCCACTGCAAGGGACATGGGTTCAATCCCTGCTTGGGGAACTAAGATTCTGCATGCCGCATGGTGCGGCCAAAAATAAATAAATAAAAATCATTGATGAGATTTTTTTTTTTTTTTTTTTTTTTTGTGGTACGTGGGCCTCTCACTGTTGTGGCCTCTCCCATTGCAGAGCACAGGCTCCGGACGCGCAGGCCCAGCGGCCATGGCTCACGGGCCCAGCCGCTCCGCGGCATGTGGGATCCTCCCAGACCGGGGCGCGAACCCGGTTCCCCTGCATCGGCAGGCGGACGCGCAACCATCGCGCCACCAGGGAAGCCCTGATGAGATATTTTTAAAAATTTTAAAAATAAATAAAATGTGTATGTATCTCTATAGCTATAGATAATATATGTATATATTATGATGCATACACATACACACATACATATATATGGTAAGTAAGCTATGTTAAGTGTTGAAAGGAAGGATTCAAGACAAAGAAATATGTGTGAGTTTATCTGGCTTTGTGAGTCCAGAAATCAATTTGTGCAAATAAGACATACATGTGAAGTATACCTAATAACATAGCTCAAGAAATAGTTCCCAGTAAGTGGGATGGATAGTAAGTGAAGCAAGAATTGATAGTAGAGCATGATAATTTCTTGTGTTTTTTAAAAGTCTCTTGGAGATATCTAAAGGATGATGAGGTTTAATTTAATGGATTAGATGGAAAAAACGTGGAGGGGAGGATCAGCATGAGAAAATGTGTACAGGTGGGTGTGTAAACACTTCTTTGTAGGTTAGTGAATAACATATCATTGGTTGCCTAAATGAGAGGTAGAACTAAAACGTGGCAGAGGGGAGGATCAGCATGAGAAAATGTGTACAGGTGGGTGTGTAAACACTTCTTTGTAGGTTAGTGAATAACATATCATTGGTTGCCTAAATGAGAGGTAGAACTAAAGTACACTCTGCACAAACCAATTAGAGGGCTCCTGACCCTAACCTGAAACTTACCTTTTCTGACCTCCCACTGCTCTACTCAGGAGCTCACCTGGATATCAGAGGGAAGTGGAGTATGATGGGCCACACAAGCCCCAAATTTTTGCTAAAGGAATATGCTTGCATTTGACCATGACCAATGATCCTGCAGTGGTCAGCATGTGATTATGCTGGTTTATTGATATGCCTTGTAGCCTGTCCTAGGTTTGGTGATATCCCCTCAAGGGACTACTTTGCACACTTTTTCACTTGACTATCAGGCATTACAGAGTTCTAATTGTTCCCACGTTGTGTCAATGTTGAAGCAAGCTTTTGAAGAGCCTTCTCTATAATAATGTTGATATTTAGCACCTTTGCACTAAGACAAAATGTTCCTTTTGGTTGCATTTTAGGAAATCCCAGGTCTCTGTTTCTGCCATCTGTTCAAGATAAGGTATAATTCCATCACTTTGGGGTACTTGGGCCTCCCCCTGGTTATCTCTTGAATTAGAGCCCATCTGGATGCCAATTCACTGCTGTGCTTTCTGTAGATACAAGAAGAATAGCTTTCAGGAAAAAGCTAAAAAATAAAGTGTCATTTTTCTGGTATGGTATTCACTGATTGACCTTTTCTATTCTGTTATAGATATTCTAAAGTTACAATTTTAGCTTTTGTATTCTTTCTTCATGTACCGTTAGAAATTCAAAGGAAAGAACAAAGGAATAAAAATAATTTTGTCAAAACAAATCCAATTTTGTTTTAGTGAAGCATTTTCATAAAAATAATAAAATAATTTGATGAAGAGCCTCTAATAAATATAGTAATCACTATCTAAAAACAATAGAAGAAAAATAAAATGTCTTAGTCAAGAGCAAAGGAGCTCTGGTTTTTATCAGTCTATCATTGACAAGTATCAGTGATGGTGGCTCCTCCTAAGAATCCTCTCCATTGTTCATGCCGTTCCCTCTTCTGAAATATCCTTCCATCTTCTCTTCACTTTCCTCCCTTTCATCTATTCTGCATCAAGTAGCTTACAAGGTTCTCCCTGGGTAAAGTTCTAGTTGCCCCTCTCAATCAAGTATGAGATCTCTGTTCTCAACCAGGGATGATTATTCAGATCATGCTTTCAATACTTATCATATTCTCATTTACTCCTAAAGTATTGACTGAACACAGACTATGTATTACACACAGTTTTAGATGTTGTTCACCATCTTCCTAGAGTTTAAGGTTATTTGTATCCTGGGTTTTGAAAGTTCCTTAAAGGAGGGATCACTTCATTTATCTTTGGATCTTCTGCACACTCACTGTACTTAGAAGGGGCTTAGTTAATCTCTGTTAAATCAAATGGAATGCAATTCTACAGCAAACATTTCTTCCTTCCTTGGAGGATTCTCTTCCATAAGATTAGTCCTTGGTTCTGTTATTATGAGCAGTTCCTTTGCCCTAGCATGGAGAGCTTCTTTCTTCCTCAAGAGAGCAAATGAGTACACTATACCTTGGGGATATTGAGAAGACCCTTTTGGCTAGATTGTTACTGCAAATGTCCATGAATTGGTTTCCAGGGCTCTGTGATCCTCCTAATATAGTGTGCTCCCTTGCTTCTTTTCCATAGATTCTCTAAGGCATCCACAATCCCCCAACACTGAAGAATGTAGCAAAGGGAATAGTTCTTAATTCTGAGAAAAAACGTTACTGGATCACAGCGTTGTCATTTAACTACTCTCAGAAGTTTCTCCAAAGCATTACTTTTCAGACTGAGGGATTCTAGTCTGCCCTGGAGCAATGAAAACACTGGTGGTGGGCTGAAAGGGGAAGGAGCCAACTGTGATCTCTGGGAGGGTAGGTAGCATTTCCACTGTGTTCACTCTCTTTTGAGTGAACTGTGTTCGGTTTTGGAGATTGTGCTTGGTAGGCTCTCAAGGTATAATTTATTTAATAAAAATGAACGAACAAAAAGGAGAATGAAGTCTGAGTTTGGTGAACAGTGACAATATCATCTTGGAACAAGATTATCAACCAGAGCTTCGCAAGTTTGACCTGATTTTAGATTCTCTGCACTTCCTGAACCCGTGCAATCATCATCATCACAAATGTTGATATTTGTTGGTATCATACAATGCAACACCGCCTTCATTCTGTGTCCATCTCCACCATAGAGGTTCGTCAAAAATGAGAAGGGAGGATTTTCACTTTTTTTTTCATTAGCCCCAGAGTTCTTGGTGCAGGCTGGACACACGGAGACGGGTTGAAATGAACAGAAGTCAACTGTTCCTGTAAGGATGCATGAAGCCCAGCTACTCTACAAAATCTCTCAGACCCTTAATATCCTGAAATGCACCAGCTGTATCTTTCTCATAGCATGTAGCCCCAGGCATCAATTGCTATTTTTTTCAAGGAAGACATCTCGTCAATCATATTTTTCCCCAGATCCCCCAAACAATACCAATTCAAAAAAGAACTCAGAAAGGACAGCATATGCACAAAATAAAATAAATGATTATATGCCATGGCCTCCTCCTTCCATATTTTGTTATGAATATAGTTGTGCAAACATAAATATCACTAATTAGCATGGGGTGAGGTATAAGCAAGCCTATTTGTTGTTATTTGTTGGTCCTCTCCAAACTCCAAGATTTCCTGCTTAACAATAAACCCTGATTCAAACCTGTCCCCCAAATCCTGTATCTAAACCTTTAGAATTTACCTTGTAGAAACTCATGATTCCTAGCATTTGACTTGGCTTGTTATTTTGAAAGCTCTTTGGGAATTGGGACTTTGCATTAGGAATCACTCTATTTCCCATAGATCTTTTTCTCACATAAGATCTTATGAATTTTTGGATTGATAAATAAATCTTTTGATGTGTTTATCCCCTTCAATTTAAGAAAATGGAATCTTGGTAATGGGGTAGGGACTTAGATGGAAACCTGGAGTCAAGCAGGGACATCTCATCATGTAAGAAGCTGTATTATACTCACTGCTCCAAAGCTGTGATGCCAGATCGTGGTGATGGCCACATGGATGCTGGACCTTCTTTAAGGAAATGTCACCCCAGCAGGAAAAAAACATAAAGTGTACTTCCTTTGCTTCCTTTTTTGAATTAATTTTTCTTCCATAGAATCTTTTCTTAGATTCTGTCCTCGTGCATCTAATCCGTGTGGTGGATTACCTTAGCCATTTTGGGTGTCAGGTCTTATAAATTGAACTTTCTGAAAGCAAAGGAAGTAATATCTTCCCACCTCCTATTTAGACAAACACTCTACAAAAGACTCACAAAGACTTACAGAAAAACCAACTCCTCAGGAAGATGGATGAGGGATCAAATGACAATCCTTTAGAGAAAGAGAGACAGGCCTAACATACTTCATACCTCATTGGATTCATCCAAAAGCAAAGTATTTGGAATTCAGGAAATCCTAGGAGTTTGGGATTAATAAAAAACGACATGAATAACTGGTGAATGACACATCCATTGATACTAAAAATGGGCCAAATTCTATTAACAAGGACTGTGTATTAATAAAAATGTCACTGTGGGGTGTGAGGAGTTAAAAGGTCATTTATAAGTAAACAGGGTCAGAGAATTCTGCCAGGAATAGGAAAGCTAGAATTTTCCAGAAAGATGTAAATATGTTAGAACAGCCAATGAACCAAGTTATCCAGAAGATACCCACGAGAAAAATGCAAAATAAAAATGAGCAGTACAATGTTATCCACCAATAATATACAAGTTCATAAAAACAAAAGTGCAAAGACAATACTCATTTGGCTTTCTATTTTTTTCTTGAGAATTATCCCTCAGTTCCATTTGTTGATTTTTTTAAATGAAGTTGATGATCTTACTAAGATCTTTGTATGACTCTATGCCTTGAACATAAGGCATTCAATAATTTTTATTATTTTTTAATTGATTAATATTAAGGCAAAGGAAAGTCCAGTTCATATTAAAAGTTTCTTGAATAATTTTTACTACGTTAAAAATTTGAGTGGATTATAGCATTCAGGGTTTTCTTTTGCCTGCATCAAATGACTTCTAAACCTGATAGGGCTTAAAGAGCAGTAGGAAGTCTTAAAATAATTTAAGGAGGTCTTGGTATTTACTTAAGTAAATATCTTTAATTTCTTAGGACTCCAATAGCTTTATAGATCTGAGGTAATACCTCCTGTTCTGTGTATATTATATGTATCATAATAGAGACTGCACCAAAAACTATCTAAATACTGTGAACACAAAGTATTACCATCATCATCACCAAAAGAAATATAGACCCCAGTGAAAAACTAGTTTTTAAAAAATATATATCACTTCTCACATTTGTTATTTCTGGTTGTAGAAGCCTGGCATATCCTTAAATCTATCTTACCCCAAGGACATGTGCCCACATGTCTCTGATACGGCCACCCAATACAACCCACACCAAGGCCACACCTTTGGTGCTCTCTGATGGTGTTTTTCTCAAGAGCAGCATGAATATATGTAGTCATCATCTCGCCTCGAAAGTAAGCATTTGCATCATGACACCCTACTTCACCTCCTCGCAGAAGTTGTATGTTCTTCTGATACTATTAATTGGTGTCCTGTAACTGACCATCAACAGAACTGTAAGTCAGACATGGGAGGATTTTGCTGCAGTTTAGCATCTACTGATAGTGAGGGCAGAAATGCATGTCCCCCTTCATGGCTAAAGTAGCACGAAAGCTGAGGATGAATGACCAATAGGTCAACATCTTGGTTGAGTACCTGTCCTGTGCCCAATGTGGAGGCCAGACATATAGGAAAGATACAGTCTTATCCTTCAAGACCTATACAGTCTAGTTGAGAAGTCAAATATAAACATATGAACATTAACACAGAACTTAGATTTTACCCTCATGAATGGATTTGGATGGCCCAGAAAACAGATGATAACGGAATTCAGAAAAAGTAAGCTGAGGGTTTCAATAATAAGGGAAGTTTCATGGAAAGAGTTGAGCTTGTGCTGTGCCTTAAAAATGACAGGCGGAGTACATGGATGTGGAAGTTGGAATCGGAAGTGAGGATGTTGACCCATACCAAGCAGATGGACTGTGTGGGGAATAGTGAGATAATGAAAGGTCTTGACATCTTGTCAAAGGAGTTTAGACTCAGTGCAGCTGGAAGTAAAGACTCACTAGAGATTTGGAGCTGGGGAATAGCCTGACGATATAAAACAGCTGAAAATACAAAACAGCAATCAGTCTGGGGCTTGTCCCATGGGTACAGTGAACAGAGGGATTAATTCAGGTATGACAGACTATTTTCCACAGCCTCTGATAAATATACCCAAGATCTCTGATGCACAGAGATCCACAACACTGTGTCCAGTTCAGGAGTGTGTCTAAGTTCAAACCATGAGAAAGAGCTCCCTCAGGAGCAAGTTGTTAAGGAGAGAGAAAGCTGTGGATATTTAAAACAATTAATAGGGGTTATATTTAATCCCCAAATTAGACAACCTTGAACTGGTGAAAGTTTACAAAAATACACCTGTTCAGAATTTGTGATAATTACTCCAGAGGAAACTAACTTTTGCCTTTGGGAAAGGCACAGTGGTTAAAAGCACAGACTTTAGAGCCAAGGCATTTAGGTTTGGATCCCAGTTCTACCACTTACTATCTGTGTGACCTTGGATAAATTTCTTAGCCTCTCTGGGCCTCAGTTCCCCATTTGTAAAATGGGAATTATCATAGCACTTACCTTAAAACAGTGAGAGTTAAGGACATACAAAGTGCTATATAAATATTTGTTACTAATCAAAAAACAAGTAATATGAGAAAAAAGCAGAATTTTCCTATCTAATCCATTGAAGAGAGGCTAATGTTTTAAGAATTTTAGATCATTGATTGTAGCAGTGTCTGTTAACATGGGTGGGTGGAAGGAAGTGATGCAGATTTTGTCAACCAGGGACATTTAGCAATGTCTGGTGACATTTTTGGTTTTCACAACACTGAGGCAGAGATATGGGGGCTGGAGGAGCTACTGTCATCTAGTGGGCAGAAACCAGGGATGCTTCCAAACATTGTACGATGCACAGGAAAGACTCCCACATAACAGAGAATTATCCTCCCCAAAGTCTTAACAATGTCAAGGTTCAGGATCCCTGGATTATGAGGTGCATGTGTTGCTATTCATTACAAGCAATAAATCTTCTTGACAAACATCATAGCAGGGTAGGGACAAAAGGAAAGTCCTGGGCTTCCCTGGTGGTGCAGTGGTTGA
>NC_041232.1:50736470-50751839 GCF_002837175.3 Physeter macrocephalus | reverse complement strand
TGTGCTCCCCAACGGGAGAGGCCACAGCAGTGAGAGGCCCGCGTACAGCAAAAAAAAAAAAAAAAAAAGGAAAGTCCTGAATCCAACCCTCCATACACTTCTTGCACCCTTTACTTTCCCCTGCTAACCTACATTAAAACTATGGTTACTGATTAAGGTTTTCTATCACAGGCTGTAAATAATGATAGAGTAAACAAGGAGTGAAAATTGGGGAAATATTTCTTTTTTTAAGTGAGTTCATCACTATGTGTTAACATCATCAATGTTTCTACCTCTGCACCAAATGGAGTATGTTGTAGGGAAGGGGATGGAGTCCTTTCCCTCAGGAATATTCTCTTTGGTTGAAAAACCAAGAGTGACACTTAGAAAATGGTTAGAGTGTCTCATACAACTGTGTACGACCGAGATTGAGAGCACAGCTTGTGGCCTTCACAGAGGCGACCAAGTCCAAGTAGAGCTTGACAAATGAATGAGATTCAGATGGATGAGGGAAAGGACATTCTCTTGGATGATGCTGGATTATCAGAAACATGGCGGTGGGAATATTTAGGTGTCTTGGAACAGTGAGGAATTCTCTCTGGAGGGTCTGTTTCAGGGGCTGGAGATAAGGGGAAACTTGGTGAGAAAAGGAAATAAGTTTGGATAAAGATGTAGACAGTTAAGGCATTTGTGTCTGTCCCTGATGGTTATGGGGAAATATATGTTCAAGTTCTTCATGCAAGGAAACAACAAAAGGAAAGAGGTGTTTAAAAGGTTAGGCTATATCAGCTTGAAGGTAGACTTCAAGGAAAGAACAGGGGTGCATCATGCATCCTGCCCCAGCTATGAGATGAGGAGAAGGGCTTCTGCCTTGGAGACTAGTGCATAAAGCACAGGCTGCTGTATCAACGTGTTTCCTGGGAAAGGTGTTGTTTAACCTAGCAACAGTTTTAAGTTTGTACACATTTGTATGCCAAGATGTGCTACCACACAGTGCCATTTACAAACAGCACCATGAGCCCAGCCTTTAGCTTGGGGTGGGTATTCATGTTTACTTAGCTATCTGGGCTTTTTTTTTTTTTCTTTTTTTTTTGGTTACTAAATTATACATGTAAATCAATATGTATCTTGAATTTACATACCAAATGCAAATGGTGTGACTGTCACTTTTTCTCCTGTTCCATATTTGTTCTCTGCAGAATGAATACCATATGCACCTTCAGTGAATTACTCAGGTCCTTTGCCCTTCTTGCTTCTCAGAAAATTATCCTGGGTAAAGTAGGGAGAAGAGTTCTCAGAGCATTCCAAAGAGCAAAGCAGTGAGGCCTTTCTGCACTTGGCCAAACAGGAGTCAAGAGAGAGATAGTTCATGTAAATGGAGGAAGCATGGTCAATATCAGACAATACGGGTGGTTGTAGTCACTACAAGCTGGGGAATGAATGCCCTACTTAAAGATATTAAGTTGAAAAAGAGAATTAAAGCTGCTGGGACATGGGGAATAGAACTGGCCACAGGGCCCAAGAGCTACTGCTTGACTGCCATTGTCAAATGCCATATGTGCAGTCAGTAAAGATGTAGGACTCAGGCCATAATTACTCAGAGGCATCTATTCCCCTGTGCCCCAATGCCCTTGCCAAAGAGAGTAATCCTGGACCCCTTGTACAATGGCTCTCTTCTCCTTGGCTGACCTGCCAATCTTGTGAGTGTCCATGACCCCAGCTGGTCTCTCCAGGTAGGGTCCAGGGCCTTTCTCTTTCTATTTTCCAGCCCATACACATTTGACTCTCAGATGGCATGGCTCATTTGGCCTTCTGATTACTCAATTCAGTGGTTACAATTCAAACTCCATCCAGAAATCCCCCTCAGAAAATCCTGCTCTACCTTTACTGGAAAAGAATCAAATAGACCCCAAGATATGACTGTGGGAAATATTTTGGAGCAGAAAAGCAAATTAGCTTCCCCCTGTTGCCCTCTTCTAATTCTACTTCTGAAATTCCACCCTGCTATTTCTGACATTGTCCCCCCCTTATTATGTAAAATAATTTCTACTATTACCTGAATTAAATGGGCAAGATTAATTCTAAGGTTTTTAAAAAACTAAATTTGAGTTTGATCCTTTTCACCAAATCTCATTGCTTTTTTTTTTTTTTTTTTTTGCCAGTTCAGTACAATTTCCCATTAAGAGCTATCAAATTCCATCAAGGTACTCATTTCTTATGGTTCAACTTTCCTGAAATTCAGTGCTCTTCTCTCCTTCTCAATGAACTTTGCTAACTACATGCATAGAGTTGTCATTCAATTCTGGTTACATCAAACTGATGTGTTTCAAGTCTTTCTTATCCAAGATAGAAGAAATAAGACCTTAATCATTTCCAAATGGAAACAAAGTTCTCTGGTCTTTGACAGCCGTGCTGTGCCAGCATCATAGATTCTCTTGTCGTTCCATCCAACTGGTGGAAAGAGCTCCATTTCTTTTCATTCTGACCCTTCCGTGTTTCGCACTTATTCAAGGGATGCCCTGGGAATCCCATTACATTTGAAGTGCAGTGGCTAATTTCAAAGACTGAAACATTTCATAATTCTCACTTTTACCTTCAAGGATGGGAGTTAATGCTCAAAATAACCTAAAATAACTTGAGCTATGTTTATTTAATTTACTTCCTCCATACCCACATACACATATATCACCTTTTGGTGCTAGGAGAGCAAGCAAACCAAAGTACACTCTAATGGAACCACTAATGAGCTGATGCTATCTGCCAGACTCTTTAAAATGCTGTTCTCTTCCTGTTTTGCATTTGTTGGGTTATAATTTTAAATTACGTATGCATCCCCAACTCTCCTCACCCCACCTCTAGAGAGTTTTCCTTTCTCCCTTTCTCTCTGTCATCCAAGAATCACATTTCTTTAGGGATTGATAGCAACTCACATGTTTATTACATGTGAGTACACACACACACACACACACACACACACACACACACACAAACATACCCATACACACACATAAAGCCATAATTCAGGACCAGGTGATTTCAAATTTTAGATTGAAAAAGGCATGTGTGCGCATGCACAATCGCTCCTTTTTGCATATATATATGCATACATACATTCATCCTGTATTGCCCTTTTTCAAAATAACTTTTTGAGCTTCAATTTCCTGACATTTAGAATTCTTTGTTTCCTAGGGATTCTTTGTTTCCTAAGAGATAGGGATTTTTTGTTTGTTTGTTTGCTTAAACAAAATCTTCAGTGTCTGATGAAGGTGCATGATGAAGCTTCCTAATTTGGAAAATAGAAAAACGTATGATGTGTTGAGGAAAATGGTAACTTATACCATTTATAATGGGGCTATTATACCTTCCGTTTCCCCTGGACAAGCTTGATTTTCAGCTGTTATCCTTTATCATTGTTAGTAGCTCCTCTTTTACTCTCAATAGTTTCCTGGTTTGGGCCATAAATTATATGGTCAGTGTTATGCCTAGCTCTTATGTGCAGTGTAATTACAGTTGCTGATGAAATGTGTTTGCTGAAATAGTAGAGTATACAAAAATGAAGAAACTCTAGATTTTCTTCAGAGTGGGAAGAACATTTCAGAAAGGCCAACTCTAGTCCAGATTGGAGAGTAAGCCAATAATCTCTATGCCCAATGCTAAGCAGCCACCTTGTTTAAGCCACCTTTGACCTCTGCCAATTATCCCCACATACCCAGGATCTTCATACTAGTCCCCAACTTTCCTAGTCAACCTCCAATTTTGCTATCTGTAATCATACTAAAATATAGTGAAAAATTCTTGGGCCTAACACCAAAGTCAAATAGCATCAGAGAGTTTTCCAAATTCAGAGTTCTAGTGAATGACAGAATGAGGATTTGGATCCAAGACTCTTGACCTCAGGTTTAGTGGTTGATCTACCGCCTTGTGAATGCTTAATCTCAGATAAGTTTTCCCAGCATGTAACCCCTCGACATGGTGGTTTCTGGATTTGAGCACCTTATGTCGCTCATCTCTATTGTCTCAACATAGTCAACAGATGTTCATTAAGGGCCTTGCTGTGTCAGAGCTTTGCACCTACTCCTTGGGTGTGTGTGTGGGGGGGGGTGGTGGACGGGTATGTGTGTGTGATTGTTCAGCTATCACCCATCAGGAATCAAGACACAGGAAGGGACAGATGATGTGGATGAACAGAGTATTTGCTATTCAAGACCCAGCTCAGTCCTCTCCTTTGCCTCTGGCCATTCAGCCCACAGAATGCTCGAGCTCCACTAACAAAGCACTCTTGGTCTAGAGCTCTAAGACTTAAGATATAAGGGCTTAGTGACATCTTTTATATTTTATCATTTTCCATATGCTTATGTGACTCCTTGATTGAACTGCAAGCTCCTCAAGGGCAGGGACAAGCTGTCCTTTCAGAAGTTATCAAAAGGCTGGACATACAGAAGCTATTGAATGGATTTTGGCTGATGACCACTCTATATCATGGGATGAAACTCTAGAGTTACCTTTAGGGAATTCCCTGGAGGTCCAGTGGTTAGGACTATGCGCTTCCACTGAAGGAGGCATGGGTTCAATCACTGGTTGGGGAACTAAGATCCTGCAAGCCACATGATGCAGCCAAAAAGAAAAAAAAAATGTTATCTGCTTTAGTAAACTCATACCAGCTTCAAAGAAATGGAAATGCCACCTAAGTCAGCTTCTTAGCCACTGAGTAAGTGTGTAAAATAATCTTTGCACACTCAATATCATGGAGTTCATCAGATATCAAAGGTGGAATGGACTTTACAGATTGTCTAACCACAATGCTTTGCTTTACAGATGAAAACTAGGCTGACAGATGTGAAATGACTTGTTCAAGGACACACCACAAGTTGGTGGTACAATTGAATCCTAGAATGGACACTGATGCCACCTCCCCTTCTGCCAACTCCCCTGGAAGCCAAGCCCGCCTTTCAGGAAGGAGTCTCTGAAGCAGAATATCAACTTCCTAGTCAGGGAGTTTTTGATTTGGCCGTGAAATAGAGGTTTGTGCTCCCTCAATATCATTTCTTGGCTTTTTTTTCTTGTAATTTTAGGATTATTTTTCCCCCAAGTCATCTCCAGACCTGTAATCTCCCAAACGGCTTGTCCACAATCACTCCAGCTCTCCACAGGGGGGACTCCTCCATGGAGTAGCTGCCAAAAATCAAAGAATATTCTTCAAAGCCTCCTCTGCCAGGATAGATCTCCAGACCCTGCTCTCCCCGCTCTTCACCCCCTCCTTTGGATTCTTACCGCATCTTTCTCTCCATACTCACTCCAGGGTCATTCAGCATTGTGCATGTGTGTGATTAGCTTCTTCCTCTCCCCTCCTCCTTCCTCTTTGCTTCCTCCCTCCTCTCCACCACAAGCAGACTTTTGTGCTCAGAGGTGCTGTACCCTCCCTAGCTCCAGGCTTTTCACAGCAAATTCTTCCTTCCCAACCCTCAACCTAAGAGTCCCCTGTCCCTATCCCTGCCCAGGATTTCCTCGGCTATTTCTTCCAGGACATGATCCCCTCCTTACTGACCAAGAAATTCCTCTCCAGGGAATTTCTTCTAAACAATCAAATTGAAAATCATGTGGGTTTATTGGTTGTCTTTTGCTTAGTTGCTTTACATAACATTTGGTAAAACTATACTTTTATTTATAATTTGGAGTACATTTCTTACAGTGTATGTGGTAATCTTTATAAAAACTATTTGGATTGTCAGTCTAGTGGTCCATATCACAACCTTTTATTATAATATTGTACTCAAGGTGGAATTAGATTAAATTTTGACTCACAACGCCTCAGGAATGTGGTTTCCGTACCCCTTTTATATTCTATAAAAGATGCTATTGCAGCACAAAAATTCTGACATGAGCCAGCATTCTGGACAAGGTAAGGTATGAAATTTAAATGTTAAAAAGAAATAATACCTAAAATGGCAGCTTATTAAAGAGAAAGAGAAAGGAGTTAAAGAGAGACTATTTGTGCACATTAGCTATTCGTTCTTACAAAGAGAAGAAAGAAAGATAAATTGTTTTACAAGATGCCCAGCCTGTCTTCACACAGTCCTCACTGTCCTCCCTCAAAACGCTGAGGTCCCTGGCCATATGTGTTCCTCCCACCCTCCGTCCCACATTAACTGTTACCCACTTCAAGGTGACCCTTTGTCTTCTGCTTGCTCAAGGCATATCGTATTCATTCCTTCCCTCTTTTCCTGAAGATACTTTCTCAATCTTGGCTTTCATTATTCCCCCATTTCAAAGCTGAAGGTTTTCTGAACAGCTGAGGCAAAGCCCTTTCTTCCCTCTTTCATTCCTTCCCCAAAGGTCATAGCTTTTCCTCCACGCCAGGCCTCAGGAGCTTCTTAGCCATAATTACCAGCTTGCCAGGTGCAAGATAACCAGTGTGTGTGGCTGATTTCAAACAACACCCTACCGCCTTCATCTAATCAATCACTTGGGAGGGCAAAGCGTCTTCCCATTTGTTGGTGGACCACATATGGGCACACTCTTCGTATTGTCCTCCTTTAGTAATTACAAGGTAGTAATACGAGGGAAACCCTGCCTTCAAGCAGCTTACAGACTAGGTAGAGAAAAGTCACATACACATGGAAAAAGCACACAGAAGAGAGAAGTACCATCTAGGGTACAGAACGGTATAGGCAGTGGGGTCTAGAGCATGGAGAGAAGAAAATGATCCACGCAGGAGAAATGGGCAGGAAAGGCGGAATGGAGATGGGGCTTCAAGGCTGTTGGCTCTCAGAACAGGTGACTTGCTAACCTGCCCAGAAAGTGCAGGAGAGCCCAATGCCATGCCCTCCATGGCCGCCTTCCTCCTGGCACCACCTGGCAGACTTGGGAAAGCTACAACAGCCAAGTACAGGCAGAAGGAATTTTGGGGGTTAATGAGTTTCGTTAGTGTGTTACTTTAATTGTTGTCATTATTTCTGTACACACACCTAGAGGCTTGCAGTGAATGCATTTTATTATTAATATTAAGCATTTTGTACAGCACTTTCTGTTTTCAAAGTGCTTTATAATCATTAATTAGTTATTCCTCCTGACACCCTGTTGAGGTGATCCAGGCCTTATTCACTCCCCTGCTCACATATAAATGGCAGCCCAGTGTGTTGGGATTAAATGACTTGTCCAAGGTCACCAGGCTCATCAGGGAAATGTTGAGATTAGAATGCCCCTGTCTCCCTTCAGGCTGGAGCTGATGCTGTGAGACTCAGCAGTGTCCTTGGATGGAGCTCATAAATGTTACAATAAATAAGTAAATGGAGCTGAGGCACAAAAAAAATGGCTCCAAGGCCTCATGGCTAAGGCCTGGGGACACCCCTGTCACAGTGGCATGGAACTGGAAATTTCTGAGAGAAGACCCAAACTGAGCTTTTGTCCTAACATCGCCTTCACCTCCTCGGAGCCTGTTTTAACGGGTCCTTCCGGAGACCCTCGCTGTTCATGTCGCTGTCTCCTTTGAGTGTCCTTTACACATTCCTTTTTAACTCTGAAGGCATTTACTGCCCAAAAGGGCTCCAAAATGTGTAATAACACCGTGATGCCTGGAAGAACAGCGTGTCAATTTAATTTGAACCAATTTGACAAGTCTGATACACTTTCAGGACAGCGGCCCACCACGTGACGACACAAGGCTTCTCTTGTTAGGTTCTCAGCCTTGCTATTTCTCCTGCAGGTAATTACCTCTGATCAAGAGACCAATTGTAAACACATTACGTTTTGCTGACAATACAAAGCTGGGGAGAAGCAGGAACTCCAGTTTGAGAGGCAAGGAAAATGCAACACGATGTGCTTCCCTCTCTAAGCTGGGATGCAGCAAATAAAATTCAGTATTGACCAATGAACTTTAATGCCATTGGCCAGGGAGAGGGCAGGTGGGAAGTGCTGACCTGCAAAAGAACATTTTCTGAAGGTGTCCCTGAACCGCACTGTTGGGAAAATCACAGAGGGGATCATTAGACCCAAGAGCCTCTAGGAGTTGTCTTTTTATTTTAAAATAATGCATCAGCTTGGAAAAGAGGATTTTTTTCTCCCCCACTTCTTTCCTGACACCTGCCCACGCCCACTCTTGGATACTTCTGCCAATTGGAGTAGCTCTTGAAGATATTTTCAAGGGATTAGTGATCAAAGCCGACATCCTGTAAGGAAATAGAGATTTTCTAAAAGCAGGAGTACCCGATTTAAATCCCCTTATGGCAGATGTTTTTTAAAGAAAAACCTGTTTCACCTCAATGCGGGCAGGACAAGCCCAGCCTTGATTTATGCTCATTACTCTCTCAATCTTCCTTTCGGATGTGAGAGGAGATCATGACTGTTCAATTCTAGCACATTTCTCACTTTCTTTTTGATGGTATTTCCAGAAAAATGTCACAGAACCAGATGGGCCACCTTCCCCCGCAACTCTCCAAGTTAGCTTTACCTTCAAGGAGAAGAAAACACCATCAATGGTTTAGCACATACTTTGCAAGATTTCCTTTTTGGGGTTTGTTTACTTGTTTGAAGCACTTTTTCTATTTTCCGAAATGAGTGCATACTAAGGATCTATCACCCTGCTAAGTGTTGGGGCTCAATTGGGCTTGGCTGCAGTTAGGGGACACACGAAGAAAAGATAGTAGATGGTGTCCTCCGGGAATTTACCATCTAGGTGAGTAAAGAGTATAGATTTAAAAACAACTCTGCTGAGATCTCCTAGAGATGGGTCAGATTGCCGATAGACAATCAGGGCTACAGGGATTTGTGGATCAGGCATAAGAATAATCTACTGGGAACTCATGGAGGAAGAAATGTTTGAACAAGGCGTTGGCAAAAAAATATAATATACCTACACACAGACACACACACACAGACACACACACACACACACACATTTTTTTTTTTGTTCTAGTCTAAAAGTCTCACTTGACCTAGGATTGCTGACCTGTGACACTCCTCTTTGAATTCTATTTGATGCTCTCATGGTTCTAGAAGCTTCAGAAGAATTAGGATTGAGGTTTACTTGGTTCACCCTAAAGACATCCCAGGCTTCACTCTGTAGTTGTTTCCTCAGCACCAGACCTCATTCCTGGACACGAAGAACTCTGTTCTCTTCAATGTGTCTATTTGTTTGGTGAGGCTCAAATTCCCTGAGAGGATCCCCTACAGCTCCCTGAGCTCACCTCATAAATCTCTCACAGGGCTCTGAAGCTCCCAAAGGAAGGCAAGTCGTGATTCCTCCTGGAGACCGTTCATTGTCACAGCCCCAGACAGGTGGCAGCCTTTCCTGGTGGCTTTTCTCCATCTACCATGGATTCCTGCTTGGGTCTTTTCAGAGTAGCAGTGAGTGCCTCACTGTACAAATTCTTTTTGAGTGTCTGCAGTGGACCAAAGTGTCATTTGTTTAAGTTGTCGTTAGTAATAATATGGAAATAATAGCTAGTATTAATTAAACACCTATTGTAATTGTATGTAATGTAGTATGCTAAGTGCATTGCAGCATCACTTCATAGTGATAACAGCCCTATGAAGTAGGTATATCTACTGTCCCTAGGTTTAATGTGAATAACCTCGGGCTTAGAGAGGTTGCCAAGAATTTCAAGGTTGAACAACTAGTAGCTGACTATGGTAAGGTTGAAAGCATCTCTGGCTGACTCTAAACTTTTGCTCTTAATCTCCGCATCCCTAACTGAACACAAAAGAAGATGATAATATGGAATAAATTCAAAATCACTGTTCTTCCATTCAACAGTTTTTAAACCAGATGAAACCTTGGAGTTGAGAAAAAAAACATGTAAACAACCAAAATAGATATTAAAAATCCCATGCATAGGCTTTCCTTGTGGGGCAGCGGTTGAGAGTCCGCCTGCTGATGCAGGGAACATGGGTTTGTGTCCTAGTCCAGGAAGATCCCACATGTTGTGGAGCAGCTAGGCCCGTAAGCCATGGCCGCTGAGCCTGCGTGTCCAGAGCCTGTGCTCCACAACGAAAGAGGCCACAATAGTGAGAAGCCCACGTACCGGAAAAGAAAAAAAAAATCCCATGCATTGATGCACTTTATTCTACTAATAGAAGAATCATGCAGGCCCTCATTAAACGACTATTGATTTATCTTTTACAAATAATCATTATCTTTTGTTCCTACCACTTCCTAAAGCAGATCAGAAAGAGCAATCACTCCCATTTTAATTTCCTGTTAGGAAATTGAAGTTGGTAGATTTTATTTTAATAGTAATATTCTCAAGGAAATAATGCTGGTAAGTAGAGGAGTCAGGTTACAAATCCCAGTTTGTCTGAGTCCTAACCATGATTTTTGAGGGGTTTTTTTCAAAAACATTCTCTAAAAGCAAATTCAAATGTCAAATTAGTCTTCAGGATTGTAAAGGGGATCATAAAGTATGGCTTTTTAGAATTGCAAAAAGACTCCTCAAATCTAAACGCTCATTTAATGGTTGAGCTCTAAGTCTTCATGAAATGTGATAAACATGGTACTTAAAGGATTCTGGACTTTTTAATGCAGTTGTACCAACCAGACCAAAATCTGTCCTTAACCTAAAATGTGACTCTCCCATGAGTTAGCTACAATTAACCCAAAATATAGAAAGATATAATCCCTGAGAAGCTTTTCATGACTTAACGGACTGTACCATGACTGGAATGGAATCTTAAATCAATAGAGTGGTTTTCAGTCTTTTTGTCTTGACTTTTTTCTAAATAAAGTAGTTTAAAAGCTACTATCAACATTGTACTGTTATGAATATCCATAAAAACTTTGAATAATCATGTCTCAACAGGCATAAAATAAAATACTGTCACAATAATACAAATGAGTTGTTTTGAAAAGAATTTTCCACAGTCTGAATTAATGACTATGTTAAAAAGATATGAAGCCTTATTAAGGAATGTTTTTCAGGTATGCAAACTCATAGTTCTCTAGCAGAGGCCTTACATATTTTTTCCAGTGAATAAGTAGCAAACATGTAGTTAATGCAGGCCTTACAGCTGAGCCTTAAATAGACTAATTAGCCTTCCATCTCTATTTTCAAACCTGTTTACACTATAACTCTGCTTCAAACCCATTTTCTTTGATGATTAAGTTCTTTAAGCACAAAGTTTTCTGTGTCTTTATCTGAGCCACTTAAAAATTTTATCATAAGAAATTTCCATTCTATGAGGTCCATACTAATGACATGTTTATGACAAAACTCATGAAACTTTAGTCTCAGTAGAGGAATCTATAGAACTTAACTATTCCTCTCTAGATATGAGGGATTTAAAATATCCCCACGAGATATTTGTATAGCAGATACAACTTTGAAATCCCCAGATCTAATTTAATTCAACATGTGTTTACAAAAACGTCTGCAGAGAGGAGATTCAAGATGGCGGAAGAGTAAGATGCGGAGATTACCTTCCTCCCCATAAATACATCAGAAATACATCTACATGTGGAACAGCTCCTACAGAATACTCACTGAACGCTGGCAGAAGACCTCAGACCTCCCAAAAGTCAAGAAACTCCCCACGTACCTGTGTAGGGCAAAAGAAAAAACAGACACAAAAGAATAGGAACGGGACCTGTACCAGTGGGAGGGAGCTGTGAAGGAGGAAATGTTTCCACACACAAGAAGCCCCTTCATGGGCAGAGACTGCTGGTGGTGGAGGCGGGAGAGCTTCGGGGCCACGGGGGAGAGCCCAGCAACAGGGGTGCGGAGGGCAAAGCAGAGAGATTCCCGCACAGAGGATCAGTGCTGGCCAGCACTCACCAGGCCAAGAGTCTGCTCACCCGCCTGGGCAGGCAGGGGCTGGGAGCAGAGGCTCGGGCTTCGGGGGTCAGATTGCAGGGAGAGGACAGGAGTTGGCTGCATGAACACAGCCTGAAGGGGGCTAGTGCACCACGGCTAGCCAGGAGAGAGTCCGGGAAAATGTCTGGAGCTGCCGAACATACAAGAGACTTTTTCTTGCCACTTTGTTACCTGGTGCCCAAGGAGAGGGGACTAAGAGCGCCGCTTAAAGAGCTCCAGAGATGAGCGTGAGCCGTGGCTATCAGCATGGACCCCAGAGATGGGCATGAGACGGAAAGCCTGCTGCTGCCACCACCAAGAAGCCTGTGTGCAAGCACAGCTCACTCTCCATACCTCCCCTCCTAGGAGCCTGTGCATCCCGCCACTGCCAGGTTCCCATGATCCAGGGGCAACTTCCCCGGGAGAACACACGGCACGCCTCAGGATGGTGCAACGTCATGCTGGTCTCTGCCACTGCAGGCTCACCCCACATCAGTACCCCTCCCTCTCGCCAGTCTAAGTGAGCCAGAGCCCCAAAATCAGCTGCTCCTTTAACACCATCTGGTCTCAGCAAAGAACAGACAACCTCAGATGACCTACATGCAGAGGCGGGTCCAAAGGTAAAGCTGAACACCAGGAGCTGTGCAAACAAAGAGGAGAAAGGGAAATTTCTCCCAGCAGCCTCAGGAGCAATGGATTAAATCGCCACAATCAACTTGATGTACCCTGCATCTGTGGAATACCTTAATAGACAACGAATCATCCCAAACTGAGGAGGTGGACTTTGGGATCAATGATATATATATATATATATTTTTTTTTTCCCTTTTTCTCTTTTTGTGAGTGTGAATGAGTATGCTTCTGTGTGTCACTTTGTCTGTATAGCTTTGCTTTTACCATTTGTCCTATGGTTCTGTCTGTCCGTTTTTCTGTTTGTTTGTTTTATGACTTAATTTTTTTTCTTAATAATAATTTTTATTTTAATTACTTTATTTTATCTTATCTTCTTCTTTCTTTCTTTCTTTCTTTCTTTCTTTCTTTCTTTCTTTCTTTCTTTCTTTCTTTCTTTCTTTCTTCTCCCTTTTATTATGAGCCGTGTGAAGGACAGGCTCTTGGTGGTCCAGCCAGGTGTCAGGGCTGTGCCACTGAGATGGGAGAGGCAAGTTTAGGACACTGGTCCACAAGAGACCTCCCAGCTCCACGTAATATCAAATGATGATAATCTCCTAGAGATCCCCATTTCAATGCCAAGACCCAGCTCCACTCAACGACCAGCAAGCTACAGTGCAAGACACCCTATGCCAAACAACTAGCAAGAAACGAACACAACCCCATCCATCAGCAGAGAGGCTACCTAAAATCATAATAAGGCCACAGACACCCCAAAACACACCACCAGATGTGGACCTGCCCACCAGAAAGACAAGATCCAGCGTCATCCACCACAACACAGGCAATAGTACCCTCCTCAAGGAAGCCTACACAACCCACTGAATCAACATTGGCCACCAGGGACAGACACCAAAAACAACAGAAAATACAAACATGCACCTGTGAAAAGGAGACCCCAAACACAGTAAGTTAAGCAAAATGAGAATACAGAGAAACACACACCAGATGAAGGAGCAAGGTAAAAACCCACCAGACCTGACAAATGAAGAGGAAATAGGCAGTCTACCTGAAAAAGAATTCAGAATAATGATAGTAAAGATGATCCAAAGTCTTGGAAATAGAATGGAGAAAATACAAGAAATGTTTAACAAGGGCCTACAAGAGCTAAAGAGAAAACAAACAGAGATGAAAAATGCAATAAATGAAACTAAAAATGCTCTAGAAGGGATCAGTAGCAGAATAACTGTGGCAGAAGAATGGATAAATGATCTGAAAGATAAAATAGTGGAAATAACTACTGCGGAGCAGAACAAAGAAAAAAGAATGAAAAGAATTGAGGACAACTTCAGAGATCTCTGGGACAACATTTAAGTCACCAACATTCGAATTATAGGTGTCCCAGAAGAAGAAGGGAGAAAGAAAGGGACCGAGAAAATATTTGAAGAGATTATAGTTGAAAACTTCCCTAATATGGGAAAGGAAATAGTTAATCAAGTCCAGGAAGCACAGAGAGTCCCATACAGGATAAATCCAAGGAGACACATGCCAAGACACATATTAATAAAATTATCAAAAATTAAATACAAAGAACAAATATTAAAAGCACCAAGGGAAAAACAAGTAACACATAAGGGAATTCCCATAAGGTTAATGGCTGATCTTTCAGCGGAAACTCTGTAAGCCAGAAGGAAGTGGCAGGACATGTTTAAAATGATGAAAGAGAAAAACCTACAACCAAGATTACTCTACCCAGCAAGGATCTCATTCAGATTTGACGGAGAAATTAAAAGCTTTACAGACAAGTAAAAGCTAAGAGAATTCAGGGCTTCCCTGGTGGCACAGGTTTTGAGAGTCCGCCTGCTGATGCGGGGTACACGGATTTGTTCCCCGGTCCGGGAAGACCCCACATGCAGTGGAGCGGCTGGGCCCATGAGCCATGGCCGCTGAGCCTGTGCGTCCAAAGCCTGTGCTCCGCAACGGGAGAGGCCACAACAGTGAGAGGCCCGCGTACTGCAAAACAAACAAACAAACAAAAGCTAACAGAATTCAGCACCACCAAACCATCTTTACAACAAACGCTAAAGGAATTTCTCTAGGCAGGAAACACAAGAGAAGGGCAAGACCTACAATAACAAACCCAAAACAATTAAGAAAATGGTAATAGGAACATGCATATCAATAATTACCTTAAACATAAATGGATTAAATGCTCCAACCAAAAGACATAGACTGGCTGAATGGATACAAAAACAAGACCCATATATATGCTGTCTACAACAGACCCACTTCAGACCTAGGGACACATATAGACTGAAAGTGAAGGGATGGAAAAAGATATTCCATGCAAGTGGAAATCAAAAGAAAGCTGGAGTAGCAATTCTCATATCAGAAAAAATAGACTATAAAACAAAGAATATTACAAGAGGCAAAGAAGGACACTACAAAATGATCAAGGGATCAATCCAAGGAGAAGATATAACAACTGTAAATATTTATGCACCCAACATAGGAGCACCTCAATACATAAGACAAATACTAAGAGCCATAAAAAGGGAAATTGACAGTAACACAATCATATGAGGGGAATTTAACACCCCACTTTCACCAATGGACAGATCATCCAAAATGAAAATAAATAAGGAAACACAAGCTTTAAATGATACAATAAACAAGATGGGCTTCTTTGATATTTATAGGAAATTCCATCCAAAAACAACAGAATACACATTCTTCTCAAGTGTTCATGGAACATTCTCCAGGATAGATCATATGTTGGATCACAAATCAAACCTTGCTAAATTTAGAAAATTGAAATTATATCAAGTATCTTTTCCAACCACAATGCTATGAGACTAGATATCAATTACAGGAAAAAAATCTGTAACAAACACAAACACATGGAGGCTAAACAAAACACTACTTAATAACGAAGTGATCACTGAAGACATCAAAGAGGAAATCAAAAAATACCTAGAAACAAATGACAATGAAAACA
>NC_041232.1:50734822-50736156 GCF_002837175.3 Physeter macrocephalus | reverse complement strand
AAATCAATGGAATTAGAAATGAAAAAGGAGAAGTAACAGCTGACACTGCAGAAATACAAAGGATCATGAGAGATTATGACAAGCAACTATACGTCAATAAAATAGACAACCTGGAAGAAATGGACAAATTCTTAGAAATGCACAACCTCTGAGACTTAACCAGGAAGAAATAGAAAATATGAACAGACCAATCACAAGCACTGAAATTGAAACTGTGATTAAAGATCTTCCAAGAAACAAAAGCCAAGGACCAGATGGCTTCAGAGGCGAATTCTATCAAACATTTAGAAAAGAGCTAACACTTATCCTTCTCAAACTCTTCCAAAATATAGCAGAGGGGGGAAAACTCCCAATCTCATTCTATAAGGCCACAATCACCCTGACACCAAAACCAGACAGAGATGTCACAAAGAAAGAAAACTACAGGCCAATATCACTGATGAAAATAGATGCAAAATTCCTCAATAAAATATTAGCAAGCAGAATCCAACAGCACATTAAAAGGATCATACATTATGATCAAGTGGGGTTTATCCCAGGAATGCAAGCATTTTTCAATATACACAAATCAATCAATGTCATACACAATATTACCAACTTGAAGCAGAAAAACCATATGATCATCTCAATAGATGAAGAGAAAGCTGTCAACAAAATTAAACACCGATTTATGATAAAAACTCTCCAGATAGTAGGCATAGAGGGAAATTTCATCAACATAATAAAGACCATATATGACAAACCCACAGCCAACATCGTCCTCAATGGTGAAAAACTGAAATCATTTCAACTAAGATCAGGAACAAGACAAGGTTGCCCACTCTCACCACTCTTATTCAACATAGTTTTGGAAGTTCTAGCCACAGCAATCAGAGAAGAAAAAGAAATAAAAGGAATCCAAATCGGAAAAGAAGAAGTAAAGCTGTTTGCAGATGACATAATACTATATATAGAGAATCCTAAAGATTTTTACCAGAAAACTACTAGAGCTATTCAATGACTTTGGCAAAGTAGCAGAATACAAAATTAGTGCACAGAAATCTCTTGCATTCCTATACACTAATGAAGAAAAATCTGAAAGTGAAATAAAGGAAACATTCCCATTTACCATTGCAAAAAAAAAATTAAATAACTAGGAATAAACCTACCAAAGGAGACAAAAGACCTGTATGCAGAAAACTATAAGACACTGATGAAAGAAATTAAAGATGATACAAATAGGTGGAGAAATATACCATGTTCTTGGATTGGAAGAATCAACATTGTGAAAATGACTCTACTACCCAAAGCAATCTACAGATTCAATGCAATCCCTATCAAACTACCACGGGCAT
>NC_041232.1:50688185-50734763 GCF_002837175.3 Physeter macrocephalus | reverse complement strand
CCAATAAGTGGTGCTGGAAAAACTGGACAGGTACATGTAAAAGAATGAAATTACAACACTCCCTAACACCATATGCAAAACTAAACTCAAAATGGATTAGAGACCTAAATATAAGGCCAGACACCATCAAACTCTTAGAGGAAAACATAGGCAGAGCACTCTATGACCTAAATCACAGCAAGATCCTTTATGACCCACCTCCTAGAGAAATGGAAATAAAAACAAAACTAAACAAATGGGACCTAATGAAACTTCAAAGCTTTTGCACCGCAAAGGAAACCATAAATATCAAGAAAACAAACAACCCTATCCAAAAATGCGTAGAAGACCTAAATAGACATTTCTCCAAAGAAGATATACAGATTGCCAACAAACACATGAAAGAATGCTCAACATCATTAATCATTAGAGAAATGCAAATCAAAACTACAATGAGATATCATCTCACACCGGTCAGAATGGCCATCATCAAAAAATCTACAAACAATAAATGCTGGGGAGGGTGTGGAGAAAAGGGAACAGTCTTGCACTGGTGGTGGGAATGTAAATTGATACAGCCACTATGGAGAACAGTATGGAGGTTCCTTAAAAAACTACAAATAGCACTACCATACGACCCAGAATTCCCACTACTGGACATATACCCTGAGAAAACCATAATTCAAAAAGAGTCATGTACCAAAATGTTCTTTGCAGCTCTATTTACAATAGCCAGGACATGGAAGCAACCTAAGTGTCTATCAACAGATGAATGGATAAAAAAGATGTGGCACATATATACAATGGAATATTACTCAACCATAAAAAGGAAAAAACTGAGTTATTTTTAGTGAGGCGGATGGACCTAGAGACTGTCATTCAGAGTGAAGTAAGTCAGAAAGAAAAAAACAAATACTGTATGCTAACACATATATATGGACTCTAAAAGAAAAAGAAAAGAAAATGGTCAGAAGAACCTAGGGACAAGATGGGAGTAAAGACACAGACCTCGTAGAGAATGGACTTGAGGATACGGGGAGGGGAAGGTAAGCTGAGACAAAGTGAGAGAGTGGCATGGACATATATACACTATCAAACTTAAAATAGGTAGCTAGTATGAAGCAGCCACATAGCCCAGGGAGATCAGCTCTGTGCTTTGTGGCCACCTAGAGGGGTGGGATAGGGAGGGCAGGAGGGAGGGAGATGCAAGAGGGAAGAGATATGGGAACATGTATATGTATAACTGATTCACTTTGTTATAAAAACAGAAACTGACACACCATTTTAAAGCAATTATACTCTAATAAGGTTGTTAATAAAAAAGTCTGCAATGTATTTAACACAGTTCTGGGGATTGAGATATACAAGAGGAAGTGCAGAATTATCTCTGGGTAAACATAAGCTTAGCTGAGAATAAAGTATTTGTACACAGGAAATAACAAACAGATAAAGGAGAATGTGAGGTACAAATACATGATTAAATGTGTTGTAGCAAGAGTGTATATTGGAATATCAGAGGAGAGGTCAAAATTGAAAATAGCATTGTCCTGGGATATTAAATGGCTGAACACCTACCTGGGCCTCCACTCTACATGACCACAGAGGAGTGGTCATATAGAGATGGATGAAGGGTTTTCCACCAAAAGGACAGGGAAAGTCATGGCCAGCATTTGGGCAGAACATAGCAAGATATGAAACAAACTGATGTGAAAGACACCTTACAGAGGAGGGAAGATGAGGTTGGAAAAGAAGTTTGGTGCAGTGGATAGATGGTCATCCACATGCACTTCAATACAGACTTATACGATGTTCTTCCCTTATTCACAGAAATAACAATGGGCCCCAACTGTAACTTGGAGGGACTAGCCAGAGCTCCCTGCAGATTCCCATTGAAATATTTCTCATCTAGAGAACATTTGAAAAGATAGAGAGGGGTGCAAATGGCCAACAGGAGGACTTACTGAAATGAAAGCAGCAAAATAATGTCCCAGATTGCCACTGACTATTAAAATAGGCCATGAGGTCCATGGTTATTATTTTAACAATTAGTTAATTTTAGCAGCAGGGAGGCCGTAAGCTGACCAGCTCACTCCTCTGCCCAACATATCATAACCAATGAGCTGTGATTGGGGCAATAAAAATGAGATTATGCCTAGACAATAAAATATTAAGACTTTTAATATGTAGGTGGAAATGGACTACATTTTAAAGTGACAGAGCATTATATTTCCCTTCTCTTTATTTTTCTAAGGCCAATATGCCTCATCGTTGCCTCAGCAATCTGAGAGAAGGTATGTTAAAAGCAAAGAGTGTGAGAGGAAACAAAAATTAAGGAAATTAAAAAGGAAATATGCAACCATGTCCTGTGTGCTAGAGTGAGTAAAAATACTTGGGTTTTATTTCTAAAATGGAAAACAGTATATATGGAAAATTACCACATAAATATAAAATTGGCATAATTTATAAAGAATATGGGAATTAATGGCACACATGTAACTTTATCTGTGAGTGGTATCTATGGCTAATATCTTTATCAATAAATGCCACCCAAATGGCCACTCAATTGCCAATTTTAAATTAATTTGCAGAACACATGTAAATAATTTAAACATTCTATATGCAAGTGAATGTAAATATTGCCAAACTCCTGAGAATGGAAATGAGTATGCATAACTTCCTGCACCAATGAAGCCAACATTCCTATTGCTATTTTCTTTCAACTGAGATTTTTCTACACCAAATGATAAGTGTAATGTAAACTTGAGATTTATCCCAAGGTGAGCATCCTGAGCTTTATCTTTCTTAAAATTGTCCCCACTGCATATGTACAGTAATGACCATCCAGTCAGAACTGGTTGCTCTTCACCCACTTGAGCATCGGTCTACACTTGAGCATTATTTTCTTACCTTATTGGTAATGTGCTTTCCCATTTTCTCTCCTTATGCAAAGGGTACTTACACATATAACTTATTTTGTCTGTCTTGAAATAGTGCACTCCTTGCTTGTAAGTGCACTAATTTCTTTCAATATATTGAAGATTTTCAATATTCTAAATAGAGCTGTTTGTGAAATGAATCAGTCAAGGGAGACTTTACAACGACGTCAAAACCTGAGCATCCCTTGAAGGTCAAATATTGTTTGGATGGGGAGAAGAGAGGGCAAAGATCTATGTCTGAAAGATAAGATGCAGATGAGAGAGAGTTTAAGGAATATACTTGCTAATTCTCCAAGGGCAAAAGCTACTACTTGGCATGAGGGAAGCTCAACACAAAGCAATGGCAGAGAAACCTGCACCTTACTAATGGTCCTCCAAACCAGCTAGATAAACCACGGGACACAACCATCTCCAGCTCAAGTATGCATCCCTTGGACCAGGAGTTGTCTTTGCTTCAGCCTATTGGACGAGTAGCCCTTATTGCTTTCATGCATTACATCATCTTTGAGTTCTTGGCATATCAGTTAGCTTCAAATTTACTAGTATTCATTATTTGTTTAAAAAAAAAAGGAAAGAAAGAAAAAGGATAATTTACATTTCCTGATTCAAAGCCAGGGACTATTCATCATCGCCTGCACATTGCTTATAAAGATGATAAATGAATGTATAGTAACTGAACCCTAAAACAAAATAATGTGTTTTTCTTAAAGCTTCACAGGGCTGCATTTCCGTTGTAATTAGTTTACTTTTTTTAATCAAATTCTGTTAAGCAGCAGTCAAAATGAAAGCTGATTTTCAGACTGCTAAAAGCAGCCCAAAAAAGAGAAGAGAGAAAAAAAAGGGTATTTTTCACACTTAATACTACAAAAATATCAAGATAATTGCATAATTTTCAGAAACAGCAAGTATATAATCATGTCCTGATGATTGTATTATATTTAAATGTAAGATGTTATAAGAGAACCTACCATTTGATAAAGAACTGGTTAAATTGCTATTCCATCTTTGGAAATTCATATAGAGAAAGACATCTTTAAATTTCTGTTGTTCTACATTGTCCATAGGATAAATTTCAAACTCCCAAATATTACCACTTAACTTCAGCACTTCATCCTAAACTTAAACCCTTTTCTCTCAAAAGTATCTACGTATTCCATCATGTGGCTCCTTGTTTTTCAGCTTTGTGTTCTTTTCTTTACCTGCAATGGTGTTACTGCTCAATTCTTTGCCTACCTAATTCCTACTTCTGTCATCTTAGTTTACATCTATTCTCTGAAAACCTTCCTGATATTTCTGCTTCATAATGGGAGCTCATTCCGTAGCTACGCACATTTAACTTAGCACATATACACTTGTGACATTGTCTGTATTATATTTTTTGACTTTGAATGGTTATTAGCATCTCAGATGGTTTCCGGATGTGAGTCGCCCTATCTAGATTTCATAATCCTTAAGAGTGGAGGGGTCATGTCTAATAAAAGTTTCTATTGTTCATTGACTAACAACATTATGGGAAAGAAAGTGAACTCTCATCCCACTATAGTAATAGTACTACCTAAGCAGTATGAGCTCCCATCCACTGAATCTCAGCCTGGGAGGACCTGGGAGTCCAGGTAAGCCTCACTGCTTTCCTTTTACCTAGAAGTCAAGTGGAGGGGAGGAACGTATGCCTGCTGCTGTATTTGATATATGTTGAATATCTTTTTCTACACAGGACCTGTACTTGGAATGCATTTGAAGTATTTGAAAATCTTCTAAATAACCATGTCTTTTTGTTTTACATTCTTTCTTGCCACCATACTCTCATGTTCTGCAGCTCCTGTCGTCAAACCACATTTTCACTCACACAAAATGTCCCGAGATCATTATGCTCTTAACCTTCCTTTTCATTTACTATTAGGACTTAGTCTCAGATCTTGCCTTCTCTCTCCAAGCTAAACATTTGTTAATGACCTAGTCCCTAGAGTGTGACACCTTCCAGAGATGAGTCAGGTGTTCACCGTTCATGTGTTTGGTGCTCTGATAATGGGTAAGGGCTAGCATTGAATGAGCATAAACCATGTGCCAGGAAATATGTGATTTACAAAATTTTAATCTCATTTAAGTTTTCAATATTTGCATATAACATGTCATCCTTACTGAAAGCCTTAGAGGAAGAGGTGCCTATCTTTTTATGTAAACCTAAGTTTTTATTTCAACTCTATATCTGCCCCCTCTGCAAGGATTTTTATTCTTAGAGGCAGCCTCTCTCTCTCTCCCCTTCTTTCTTTCTTGATGTTTATACGATGTTTGTTCTTATATAAGATCTTGTTTTCCCCCAAAATTAATTAGCTGTGAGTCTTCTTGTTGACTTTGTCTGTATCGCAGAAAGCACTTTCAACCTGTATACATAGGTCTTCCTTCACTTTAAGAAATGCTTCCTCTATTTTATTTGTATTCATACATTATGTTTGATATTCCTGTGATGCTCTTCTTTGGGAAAATCAGTTATCTAGGTAACTATGGCCATTTCTCTCATTTGGGAGTGGGAATCTGAGGCACACAGGATCCACCACTAGCAGAGTCTTCACCTCTACAAACTTTTCTAAATTTTGTGTGTCTGTGGAGCATCAGCAGATAAGGGATAACTTATGTGATCACATAAGTTACTCTCATCACAGTAAGGATACAGTCGTTCTCCCAATTTTGCAGCTCTAAAAATTGAGCTGCATCAACATCATCTTTAAGGCTGGTTAAAACACAAATTGCTTGGCCTGACTCCTCAAATTTCTGATTCAAATGGGTTGAGGTAAGGTTTGAGAAGTTATAGCTCTAACAAATTTTCAGGTGATGCTGATGCTGCTTGTCCAGAGATCACACTTTGTGAATCACTGTCCTAGATAACTAATTTAAGTGTTCTTCACTTGTCATTGTGACAAAGATTTGAAAATTGGTTCTTTTTTTTCTTTTTCAGAAATTACAAACCAATACATTTGTCTACACCATCCAGTAGGGTATTTGTTTGCTTGTTTGTGTCTAAATTTGCTTCCAAATGGCAGTCAGAACAGGACAATCTACATGGTGGAAAAGATTTTCAAGTTCACCTTTCCCATTACTAATTAAGAAGATTCTAATCCTACATTTATTACTGTGAATGAGAACCTTGTTTTAACTGCTGCAATTTCTAACTTTTTGACATTCTTTCTTTGCTTATGGAAATTACCTTCCTATCCATGTTATTATTTATTTCATCACATTGTAGCTTAATTTTAGAATTTTCAGCCCTTATGGTACTTATGGATCTCTTTCCTTACTTCATATAGGCTATGTCTTAAATCTTATTAAACATGCCATGGAGTTTTCTGAATTGTTTTCTGGTTATTTTAGTAAATCATTGTCAAAAGTGTTAGTTTTCTATTAATATTTGGGATAATTATTATGTTCTTTTGCCTTCAGTATTTTCATCATAGGTTCTGGTCTGCTTTAGTTCAATAAAGGCACTTAGTGCTCACTTTAGCTCTTCCATATTTGAGAGAGTCCTGGTCTATTTCAATCCAAACCTTTTCAAGACACATGATGTGTAATTATCCTTTACCTTACTCACTATTCACCTTGTGCTTGTAAAAAAACTAATAAGAACAACAACAAATTTCAGTTGGATGTTAATTTGACACAAAATCCAACCAGCCCAAAACCATATTTAGAGCCAACTTACAGCAAGGGCTGCTTTGGTGGATTGAGATGATTAATATTTTACCCTTTTGCCTGATTCTTAGAAATGACATCATATATTTTAAATAAATAGATAATAGATATATAAGTAGATACACTCATACATACATACATATATTTTAAATAATAAATAAACAATGAAACAAAATAATCCCCAGTGTGCATTATTGTTAGGAATTTTCTCTGCTATTGCCTAGAACATTGTATGTGTGGGATTTACCAATCAAAATAAAAACCCAATAGACAATCTTTCTTTGTACCACTATCCCACTCTCCTCCTGTCCTGCTGTCTAAAGATGAAAGGGATCGAACTCTATTAAAAAATGTTGCACAAAAACAGTGAGTTGGAGACGATCTCCTAGTGTTATGACAACACACACACGATAGACACTAGGTCTTGAACCCAAGGAGAAGACCATGGACAGGGGTAAATTAGTACCCTTAGTGTGGGGCCGCATGAATGGGCTGCATTATTTTTTTCAATCCAAATTCATGAACCGTATAGATATTGAACTATCTCCAAGATTCTGGTAATGGATTTCTGTCTGTCTTAGTTCTCCCAGCAGATATGAGTACTCATTTTTAATTTGCTGTCATAAAATTTCCACTGGCAAATGTGCACAGAATATTCCAGGGATGCTATATTCAATTCTTTTTTACCAGAAATCAGAGTAAGCTTTCTCATATAAGTTTTACCATTTTTTTTCATAGTTTAAACCCTTCACTAACTCTCCATCACTGATCCCTTAAGCATGAGGTCCAGAGACTTTCACATTCTGTTGTGAGTCTGTCAAAACTCCTGTCCTGCCACCCTCACCCACTGTTATGGACTGAACAGTGTCCTCCAAAAATTTCATATGCTGAAGCCCTAAGCCCCAGTGTGGCTGTATTTAGAGATGGGGACTCTAAGGAAGTAATTAAGATTAAATGAGTTCATAAGCTTGAGGCCCTGATCCTATGGGATTAGTGTCCTTATAAGAAAAGACACCAGACAGATCATGCTTGCTTTCTCTCTCTCTCTCTCTGTGCATGTCCGTGCATTGAGGAAAGGTCACTCGAGGACACAGTGAAAAGGCAGCCACCTACAAGCCAAGAAGCCAGAACGTGAATTTTTCAGCACCTTGACCTTGGAATTTCCAGCCCTCAGAACTGAGAAACAGAACAAATAGAAGATATCTATATCTATATGTCTATCTATATACACAGAGAGAGACAGAGACAGAGAGATTATAAGGAACTGGCTCATGAAATTATGAAATGAAAAAGTCCCAATATCTGCAGTAGGCAAGCTGGAGACCCAGAAGAGTTAATGGTGTAGTTGCAGTGCAAATCCAAAGGCCTGAAAACCAGGAGAGTCAGTGTAAGTTCCAGTCCAAGTGAAAGTCCAAAGTCGGGAGAAGACTGATGTCTGAGCTTGAAGACAGTCAGGAGAAAACACTGAGTTCTCATTGGATCAGCCTTTTAGTTCTCTTCATATCTTCAGTGGATTGGATGAAGCCACCCATGTTGGAAAGGGCAATCTTTATTCAGTCTACTGATTTAAATGTTAATCTCATCCAGAAACTCCCTCACAGAAATAT
Source organism: Physeter macrocephalus (assembly GCF_002837175.3). NCBI lineage: Eukaryota > Metazoa > Chordata > Mammalia > Artiodactyla > Physeteridae > Physeter > Physeter macrocephalus. The sequence goes on along the minus strand of NC_041232.1, from coordinate 50,726,557 downwards.
CCAGAATAACGTTAACCAAATATCGGGCACCTTGTGGTCCAATCAAGTTAACACAGAAAATTAACCATCACAGTGCTCTGCTAGCCATCGTACTAATTATCAAAAACAGCATGGATTATGTGCCATTATAATTCAGCTCGATGTCTCTTGTCTTATCATCTTGGTGTATATGTTTCTTCTGCCCTGAATGGCTTCCTTCTGTATCCCTTTATTGTGTGTTCATTTAGAAAATCCCTACCCATTTTTTAAATCTCAACTCAAGGGCTAATTCTTTTGAATCTTCCGAAATCTTTAAGTAGAATTAATGTTTTCTCCCATTGTCACTTTAAGCAACAGATGAGAAAGCCCATATCATGTTATATTATAATTTTTTACTTATAAATATTAGAATGCTTGTTTCTCACTAGACTGTGAACTCCTTCAGCTCAAAATATGTGTCCTTATTTTTTTAATGCTTTTGCACTTATTACAGACCATTATGTAAAAAGTGTTTCAATAAATCTCTGATGATTGAAGTAATGCATAGGTGAAAAAGAGCAGGGTTAGAAATCAAAAGACAGGACAATGAAGTTGTGACAGGAATTAACTAAGGGCATTTTTCCAGGACTCCTGATGGCAAAGCATAAGGTGGCTTCTTCTCGAAGCAAGCATGAGTACTCTCTCCAGTTTCTGCTGCATTATCCCGTCTTCCCTCTGTTACCATTCCCTCTATTTTGTCAGGTAATGGGTGAGCTCCCATCAGAGAGCTCTGTGGGAGATGTGAACAGTCTTAACATCAGACATCTGAAGAATATAATTCTCCTGAATATCTCCATGTGTAAGAATGTGGAGTGCAAAGGAGAGCAAGGCTGAGTACACAAAATACTTCAAATGTCATTACTCAGGCCAGATCGAGCACAAAGCCCACTGGAACCAGACACAAAAGTCTGGTGGATGACTGAGGGATGAAGAGGTAAGGGAAGGTAGGTAGACAAAGTCTGTGGAAACAGAGATAAAGGGAGCTTTCCTGTTTGAGGCACAGTGCTCCTCTACTTTGCCTGACAGGCAGGGACACAGGTGCTGGGCACCATGGCATCTGAGAAAGCTCATTCACAATGTTGGAGAAGCTCTTAGAGTTCTGGTCCGAAAAAACCCTCTCAGGAAGCAGAATGTGTGCTTGGAGTTCTAGGACAGAGACAGGCAAGAAAAGTGGGAGTCTGGGTGGGGTTTAAGGACTGCCTTTGGCAGAGCTCCTTGGTAAGTGAAGGGTAAGGTTCTCCACTAATAGATGGAAAATACTGAGCGGAAATACAGGCACTCAATGTGGACCTCTCACCATGGGCTCCTATCTTTATGTCCAGGTTGATGTCCATCATACTGTGGGTCACAGAAATGCACAAATCCCATACTTATGTGTCTTACTTACATAATAAGAGAGAGCGAGAAGGGTAGCCTGCTAGGTTTAAATGTGGTCCCTTGTCTTTTCTGCTCCCAAATCACCTTGCATGCGTCTTAGAAGCAAATACTTGTTTTCTCTAATTTTTATGGAACTGAGAACTTGCCTCTCCAACATGGCTGGAAAATTTATAGTCAGTTCCCCTATAGCAATTTTGTGACAATTATATGCATATTGGCCTACATGGCCACAATAAGCATGCTTATCCTGACTGGTGGCAAAACCATACTTCAGGTACCAAAGGGCTGCAGGTTAAGACATAAATTACTTTCTTCCTGCTCTCATTGCAGATATGTGTGCTGTGGAATGGAGGGAAAAAATTCAATGACAGCTCCAAGGAGAATTGAATCCACAACTAAATCTCCAAGCCCATATTCACACACAACACAAGGTCACCCTACAAGTCCTGGGAGTCAAAGCATTTGGATATGTTAGCCAGTTCAGCCTGAAGATGTTTGCTGGATCAGTCCATTCTTAGTACTGCTTGAAGTGGTGGAAACTGGTGTCACTGGTCCTGCCATGTGCCGGGTTTTTGAGGTGATGTCTTCAGTGTAGCAGGTAGGGCTCTGGAAAGCCCACATAGACCTAGTGTGACTGGTTTTGTGGTCGATGCTGCAGATCATCTCACCACTGGATTTTAATCAGCTGGTGAGAAATGAGCGCTATGACCACCCATGCTTTCTTGTAAAGTGGGATCTCTGCAGAGCCAAAGAGAATACCATCTCATCAGGGGATAGAAAATCTACAGGCAATTCTATTGTCTCTACCCTGAGGAAAGACTGTCTGAGATGTGGGAGAAGCTTTGTCCAAGGAAACAAGTGAGGGCAGCATAAGTACTACTTCTGAATGCGATCATCTGGAGTGTGAAGGTTTTTTCTCTCCCCACTCCTGCGCTTCCATATTTGCAAATTTCATTAATGCCCATTTAACAGTCACTTGAGTTCCCATCCTACTTGAGTTCATAGGAAGTGCAATACTTTACCAGATATTCATCCCAAGGAATTCTGGGAATTTCCAAGGAAAGCTTACTATCTGTCACTTAAGCAGCCAGCTTTTTCAGAGGATGACATTGCTTTCTCCCCTTACATCACCTCTCTCCAAACCAAAACTGAGTCCCACAGGTGACCACTGCTGTACCTTGACTACATCATCTGAAACAGGCATGGAGCCTACTCTAAATAATAGATAAGACCAGACTATAGGAGTTTAAGGTTTTTTTTATCAAAGGCTTCAAGATAATAGATTTACAATAGAGAAAATCTCTCAACACTTGATACAAAATGTGAGAATTTCTAGATTGGATAGGCTGTACCTCCCATATAACCATGTTCCCAGTTGGAATGCTGAGACTTTTTCCTCCTATTTGAAATACTGACTCTTCCCCAGCACCTCAAGATGCAGAATGTGTGTGTGTGTCTGTGTGTGTGTGTGTGTGTGTGTGTGAGTGTGTGTGTGTGAAGGGGGGGTTGGTCATTCTCATTTTCAGTCTCACAGTCATGCCTGGGTCAGCATAATAATCTGTAGACATACAGCTCTGTCACAATGACACAGATTTATATCATGATACTAAACAGATTATCCCCTCTGTGTCACTTATATATAATCTACTAGCTCACCAAAATACTTCCTGCCCTGAAAAATATTATTAGATAAGGTAACAGTTACTTCATTTCATTGAGACATTACTAGTCTCCAGGATTACTATCCTAAGAGTACTACATGTGTTAATGCATTTAATCTTCACAATAATCCTATGAGATAATAATAATAATAATTCCATTTCTCTAATTAGGAAAATTAGATACAAATAAGTTAAGTACCTCCCAAAGCAAGAAAATAAAGTAGCAACTAAACAGATGTAAATACTGAGAAACAGGACAAAATAATTGCTGAAGTTTTAGAATAGTAGTATCTTTATCTGCTATCCTTCCTATAGCTTGCCGTGTCCCCAGCTCTGCCTCTAGCCATAAAGTGTAAATGATAATTGTGTCTAGTCTCATAGCCTCCATAGAATCCTGAGAGCAACTAGGTAAGACCTTGTCCTGCTGTATGAACATTTCCATTGGGTGGTGAATGGCCCCTTCCACAGACAGGACATCCTATCACTAGGCCTGGGCTAGGTCCTGAAAAGGGATGATTCTCCTCATAACCAACAGCATGGTGGAGTTGGCACCACTTGGAGGTAGGCAAGTTTATTAGACTCTACTTAGTCAATTGATCACTGGCTCTACTTAGTCAATTGATCACTGACTCTCCATCCTGGTTTTCCTTCACATCATTTCTGGCTCCTTTTAAAATGTCACTGCACAAACAAAATTCCTAAGTGTAGAGAGAGCACAATACTCTGAGACCTCTTTTCCTAGTAAACTTATTTGGGCTCAAAGAAGGGCTTAAGATTGGCCATAGATAGGAAAGGCTTTCTCATAGATTCCTGATTCAGCTATACCCACCTGCAATAGGGAATATTGGGCACATCTCTGAATCTCTGAATTCCATTCCATGCAGTAGGTAGAAAGATCCTCCTGATCCTAGTATAAAAAGTGTTGGTTCCTTCCTCAGAATGGCCAAATTAATAATCATTGGAAAGTCTTTCCTGCATGGATACATAGCTGGATGTGGGTCATGGAGGGTCATGGCTGTGATCTACTGAGCCATGGAGACGGAAGTTAGGTTTCTAAGTTTCTCCAGTGCACTGCACTATCTAAGCCCAGTTGCTTAATTGAGCCCTGTAGGCTTAGGTGCTAGTAAAACTCTTGCTGACTTAAGGTTTTTAATGAAAGTGTGGGGGCTCTTAACCTGAGAAAGCATTTGATGTTGAGCAGGGATTCAAAGGCTGGTAAGTTGGATAACAGATTAGAAACACAAGACATTTTTATTGTTTATTTGCAATAGAGAAGCACCATATATTCTTGATCCATTCACCAGTTATACACATTTTGGAATACCACTCAGAAAAAAAAAAGAACAAAATTCTGATATATATACACAATGACATGGATCTCAAAACATTAAGCTAAGTGAAAGAAGCCAGATGCAGAGATGACATTGGCAATTGCGTGACCCATATCTGGAGTGGGAAGGGGAATTGACTGCAATGATACAAGAGGAAAGTTTTGGGGATGGTAAAAATGTTTAAACCTTCAAAGTTATGATGGCTTCATGACTGTACACATTTACTAAAACCCATCAAATTGTAAACTCAAAATAGGTGAAGTTTAAGGTATTTAAATTATGCTTCCCTAAAGTCACCTGCACACACATACACAGATCCAAATCCAAAAGAAAGTTCTGAAGCAGATATCAAAAACTAGAGAATAAATAAGAAGAGCCAGATGATACAGTAAAAGAGACAATAGCTTGCAGGCTAAAAGAATGTCAAGAGTTCTCTCCTGGGTCTGGGATTGACATGTACACACTGCTATATTTAAAATATATAACCAACAGGGACCTACTGTACAGTACAGGGAACTCTGCTCAATATTCTGTAATAACCTAAATGGGAAAAGAATTTGAAAAATAATTGATACATGTATATGTATAACTGAATCACTCTGCTGAACACCTGAAACTAACACAACATTGTGAATCAACTATACTCCAAGATAAATAATTTTTTTTAATTTTTAAAAAATGAAAGAGTTCTCTCCTGGAAAACTAGATGTCACCCACAATTCTTGTTCAAACTTCCAATAGGCCGAGACTATGGAAAACTGACTTGAATTCACTTGAGAGCAAAACCAGACCTGAACTAACATTAAGCTGCCAATACAGTATGAAAATTCAGAGGCTTGACTCCAGAATATTAATATGTTTATAGGTTTGTGCTCCAGATATTGCTGTATATGCTGTATTATCATTCTAAAATTCAGAAACATATCTGATCCTAAGATTTTCAAATAGACTGTGGGTCTGTATCTAAAATGGTATATAAAACCCAGTTCAGTCTACCTCCTGAGTAGGGAACAACCCACTTCCTTCCTACCACGTTTCTTCCTTGTCTGTCTCCTTTACCTTCACATAGAACACTTCACTTCTGACACTTGTGGTCGCCAAATATGTGGAAGTTTTACCCCACACCAAACAACTCTTTGCAACACTAGCTGGGTGTTATATAATTCAACTCAACTCTGACACTATCTACTGGAGATATCATTAGACCCACAGGTTAAGACTTCAGTCCCACAAGGCTGCCCCCCGCCACACACACACACACACACACACACACACACACTTTCGACACTAGTCACAAGTCCAGGTTATCACCTGTAGTTCTGACCAACCTGCTATAGATTGGATGTTCCAACAACCCCTTCTTTGGGGTTCAGATGCCAGTTTCAAGTCCAAGTTTTCACCTGCACTTTTGACTGACCAGCTGTAAATCAGAAGTTTCCACAACCTCCTCTTTGGGTTCCATTAATTTGTTAGAGCAGCTCACAGAATCCAAGAACGTTTTACTTACTAGATCACAGGTTTGTTACAAAAAGATGTAACTCAGGAACAGCCAGATGAAAGAGATGCCCTGGGCAAGGTAAGGGAAAAGGATGCAGAGCTTCCATGCTCTCTCAGAGCATGACATTTTCCCCAAATCTCCACATGTTCACAAACCAGGAAGTTCTCCAAACTCTGTCCTTCTGGGTTTTTAATGTAAGCTTCACTACATAGTCATGATTGATTAAATCATTGGCTTTTGGTGATTGATTCAAACTCCAGCCTCTCTCCCCTCCCCAAAGGTTAGGGGGATAGGGAGCTGGGGGCAGTACTGAAAGTTCCAAACTTCTAATTACCTGGCTGGTTCCCCTGGCAACCAGCCCTCATCTTTAGGTCATCTAAGGACTTTCCAAAAGTCACCTCATTACCATAACAAAAGACACCTTTAACACAGGAGAGTCCGAGGATTTTAGGAGCTCTTGCCAGGAACTGGGACAAAGACCAAGTACATATTTCTTATTATAAGTCACCATATCACAGTATAACATTATAGAAATTCAATTAGCTTCAAAGGCTGTCGTAGAGCTTCCCTGACCTACACTGATGAGTCACTAGGAGTATGGTGTGAACACACACACACAGACACACTCTTTGACTGATAAATCCTTAAAAAGTACAAGAGCACTGGATTAGTGAAATCTGATAGAGAGGAGTGAAGGAAAAATGAAGATAACAAAAAAAAAAGAGGCAAACTGATGGAGTGAGGATGATACAGTGGTAAAGTCTGACCTTCTGATGAAACAATAACATAGATCAGACCTAATTGGCACCTAAATTCCCTAAAGAGAAATGGTATCAGACTGAAGAGAGGAGGCACATTTTTACTCAATTAGAATCATAACAAATGTATGTCTGTTATGGCATCATTGATACATAATATTGGTTTTGGGTGTCCTTATTTCTATATGGTTCCTATTGCAGACTACGTTTCCTCAGTGATGAATAGAACTGAGCACATTCAACCAGCATGAAAAAAATGTACCCAGCACTGCTCTCTGCCAATTCAAGGAAACAGACCAGATTGGAAAATGACAAATGCAATTGATGTGTATAACAGAAGAAATAGCCTGATAAAGAAGGAAGCATATATAACTATATACATGAACCTCATCTAAAGAACTCCTTCCATTCAATTATATAACACATATAATATGTCATTTCCTTAAATCTGTATTTCTCGTCTTAGTTCCAAACCTTACTTGGAAATACCTTCTATTATTGTGAGGCTGAAATTAAAAAATGAATATAAAAGGGTTTTCTTTGATACCAATTAGCATACATCTACAGCATTATTTTTAATGACCACTTTATAGGGATATACCCAACTTACTGATATATATATATATATATATATAATTTTCCTTTTTCTCTTTTGCTGGATGTCTATGTATATGCTTCTTTGTGTGATTCTGACTGTATAGCTTTGCTTTTGCAATTTGTCTTAGGGTTCTGTCTGTCATTTAATTTTTTTTTGGTAAAGTTTTTACTGCTTGTTATCATTGGTGGGTTTATTTCTTGGTTTCATTGCTTTCTTCTGTCTTTCTTTCTTCTTGATTTTTTACATTACTTTTATATTTTAATTTTTTTTATTTTAATAAATTTATTTTTTTTTCTTTCTTTTGTTTTTCTCCCTTTTTTTCCTGAGCTGTGTGGCTGATAGGGTCTTGGTGCTCTGGTCGGGTGTCAGGCCTGAGCCTCTGAGGTGGGAGGGCCGAGTTCAGGACATTGGTCCACCAGAGACCTACTGGCCCCATATAATATCAAATGGCAAAAGCTCTCCCAGAGATATCAATCTCAACACTAACTCTCGCTCCACTCAACGACCAGCAGGTGACAGTGCTGGACAAAAAACTAGCAAGACAGGAACACAACACGCCCATTAGCAGAGAAGCTGGTTAAAATTATAATAAGTTCACAGACACCCCAAAACACACCACTGGATGAAGTCCTGCCCACCAGAAATTAAAGGACCAGCCTAATCCACCAGAGCACAGGCACTAGTCCTCTCCACGAGGAAACCTACACAACCATCTGAACCAAACTTAGCCAATGGGAGCAGACACCAGAAACAATGGGAACTACGAACGTGCAGTCTGAGAAGAGGAGACCCCAAACACAGTAAGTTGAGCAAAATGAGAAAACAGAGAAATACACAGCAGATGAAGAAGCAAGGTAAAAACTCACCAGACCTAACAAACGGAAAGGAAACAGGCAGTCTACCTGAAAAAGAATTCAGAGTAATGATAGTAAAGATGACACAAAATCTTGGAAATAGAATGGAGAAAGTACAAGAAACGTTCGACAAGGACATAGAAGAACTAAAAAGCAAACAAACAACCATGAACAACACAATAAACAAAATTAAAAATTCTCTAGAAGGAAACAATAGCAGAATAACTAAAGCAGAAGAAAGGATAAGTGACCTGGAAGATAAAATAGTGGAAATAACTACTGCAGGGCAGAATAAACAGAAAAGAATGAAAAGAATTGAGAACAGTCTCAGACACCTCTGGAGCAACATTAAATGCACCAATATTCAAATTATAGGGGTCCAAGAAGAAGAAGATAAAAAGAAAGAGAATGAGATAATATTTGAAGAGATTATAGTTGAAAACTTCCATAATATGGGAAAGAAAATCATCAAGACCAGAAAACACAGAGAGTCTCATAAAGGATAAATCCAAGGGGAACCACGCCAAGACACATATTAATCAAACTATCAGAAGTTAAATACAAAGAAAAAATATGAAAAGCATCAAGGGAAAAACAATAAATAATATACAAGGGAATCCCCATAAGGTTAACAGTTGAACTTTCCGCAGAAACTCTGCAAGCCAGAAGACAGTGGCAGAACATAGTTAAAGTGATGAAAGGGAAAAACCTACAACCAAGATTACTCTACCCATCAAGGATCTAATTCAGATTTGATGGACAAAATAAAACCTTTACAGACAAGCAAATGCTAAGAGAATTCAGCACCACCAAACCAGCTTTACAACAAATGCTAACGGAACTTCTCTAGGCAAGAAACACAAGAGGAGGAAAAGATCTACAATAACAAACCCAAAACAATTAAGAAAATGGTAAAAGATACATACATATTGATAACTACCTTAAATGTAAATGGGTTAAATGCTCCAACCAAATGACATAGACTGGCTGAATGGACAAGAAACCAAGACCTGTATATATGCTGTCTACAAGAGACCCACTTCAGACATAGGGACACATGCAGACTGAAAGTGAGGGGATGGAAAAAGATATTGCATGCAAATGGAAATCAAAAGAAAGCTTGAGTAGCAATTCTTATATCAGACAGAATAGACTGTAAAATAAAGACTATTACCAGAGACAAAGAAGGACACTGTATAATGAACAAGGGAACAATCCAAGAAGAAGATATAACAACTGTAAATATTAGGGACACAACATAGAAGCACCACAATACATAAAGCAAATGCAAACAGCCTTAAAGAGGAAATCGACAGTAACACGATAATAGTAAGAGATTTTAACACCTCACTTTCACCAATGGACAGGTCATCCAAAATGAAAATAAATAAGGAAACACAAGCATTAAAAGGTACATTAAACAAGGTGGACTTAATTGATATTCATAGGACATTCCATCTCAAAACAACAGAATACACTTTCTTCTCAAGTGCTCATAAAACTTTCTCTAGGATACATCATACCTTGGGTCACAAATCAAGCCTTGGTAAATATAAGAAAATTGAAATTGTATCAAGTATCTTTTCTGACGACAATGCTATGAGACTTGATATCAATTACAGGAAAAAAAACTGTAAAAAATACAAACACATGGACACTAAAGAGTATGCTACTAAATAACCAAGAAATCACTGAAGAAATCAAAGAGGAAATAAAAAAATACCTAGAAACAAATGACAATGAAAACATGACGAACTGACCCAAAACTTATGGGATGCAGCAAAAGCAGTTCTAAAGATGGAAGTTTACAGCAATACAGTAGTACCTCAAGAAACAAGAAACATCTCAAATAAACAACCTAAACTTATACCTAAAGCAATTAGAGAAAGAAGAACAATGAAAAAGGAGAAGTAACAAAGGACACTGCAGAAATACAAAAGATTATTAGAGATTACTACAAGCAACTCTATGCCAATAAAATAGACAACCTGGAAGAAATGGAAAAATTCTTAGAAAAGCACAACTGCCGAGACTGAACCAGGAAGAAATAGAAAATATGAACAGACCAATCACAAGCACTGAAATTGAAACTGTGATTAAAAATCTTCCAACAAACAAAAGCCCAGGAACAGATGGCTTAAGGGGCGAATTCTATCAAACATTTACAGAAGAGCTAACACCTATCATTCAAAAACTCTTCCAAAAGATAGCAGAGGGAGGAACACTCCAAAACTTGTTCTATGAGGCCACCATAACCCTGATACCAAAACTGGACAAAGACGTAACAAAGAAAGAAAACTACAGGCCAATATCACTGATGAACATAGATGCAAAAATCCTCAAAAAAATACTAGCAAACAGAATCCAACAGTACATTAAAAGGATCATATTCCATGATCAAGTGGGGTTTATTCCAGGAATGCACGGATTCTTCAAAATACACAAATCAAACAACGTGATACACCATATCAACAAACTGAAGGAGAAAAACCATATGATCATCTCAAGAGAGGCAGAGAAAGCTTTTGACAAAATGCTACAGCCATTTATGATCAAAACCCTGTAGAAAGTAGGCATACAGGGAAATTTCCTCAACATAATAAAGGCCATATATGACAAACCCACAGGCAACATCATCCTCAATGGTGAAAAATTGAAACCATTTCCACTAAGATCAGGAACAAGACAAGGATGCCCACTCTCACCACTCTTATTCAACATAGATTTGGAAGTGCTAGCCACAGCAATCAGAGAAGAAAAAGAAATAAAAGAATCCAAATCAGAAAAGAAGAAGTAAAGCTGTCACTGTTTGCAGATGACATGATACTATACGTAAAGAATCCTAAAGATTTTACCAGATAACTACCAGAGTTAATCAATGAATTTGGTAAAGTAGCAGGATACAAAATTAATGCACAGAAATCTCTGTCATTCTTATACACTAATGATGAAAAATCTGAAAGTGAAATTAAAAAAACACTCCCATTTACCACTGCAACAAAAAGAATAAAATATCTAGGAATAAACCTACCAAAGGAGACAAAAGACCTGTATGCAGAAAATTATAAGACACTGATGAAAGAAATTAAAGATGATACAAATAGATGGAGAGATATACCATGTTCTTGGATTGGAAGAATCAACATTGTGAAAATGACTCTACTACCCAAAGCAATCTATGTATTCAATGCAATCCCTATGAAACTACCACTGGCAGTTTTTACAGAACGAGAACAAAACATTTCACAATTTGTATGAAAACACAAATGACCCCGAATAGCCAAAGCAATCTTGAGAACGAAAGATGGAGCTCAAGGAATCATAATTGGTGCTGGGAAAACTGGACAGGTACATGTAAAAGTATGAATTTAGAACACTTCTTAACACCATACACAAAAATAACCTCAAAATGGGTTAAAGACCTAAATGTAAGGTCTAACACTATCAAACTCGTAGAGGAAAACATAGGCAGAACACTCTATGACATAAATCACAGCAAGATCCTTTTTGACCCACCTCCAAGAGAACTGGAAATAAAAACAAAAATAAACAAATGGGACATAATGAAATTTAAAAGCTTTTGCACAGCAAAGGATACCATAAACAAGACCAAAAGACAACCCTCAGAATGGGAGAAAAGAGTTGCAAATGAAGCAACTAACAAAGGATTAATCTCCAAAATTTATAAGCAACTCATGCAGCTCAATACCCAAAAAACAAACAGCGCAATCCAAAAATGGGAAGAAGACCTAAATAGACATTTCTCCAAAGAAGATATACAGATTGCCAACAAACACATGAAAGCATGCTCAACATCATTAATCATTAGAGAAATGCAAATCAAAACTACAATGAGATATCATCTCACACTGGTCAGAATGGCCATTATCAAAAACTCTAGAAACAATAAATGCTGGAGAGGGTGTGGAGAAAAGGGAACAGTCTTGCACTGGTGGTGGGAATGTAAATTGATACAGCCACTATGGAGAACAGTATGGAGGTTCCTTAAAAAAACTACAAATACAACTACCATATGACCCAGCAATCCCACTCCTGGGTATATGCCCTGAGAAAACCATAATTCAAAAAGAGTCATGTACCAAAATGTTCACTGCAGCTTTATTTACAATAGCCAGGACATGAAAGCAACCTAAGTGTTCATCAACAGATGAATGGATAAAGAAGATGTTGCACATATATACCATGGAATATTAGCCATGAAAAGAAACGAAATTGAGTTATTTGTAGTGAGGTGGATGAAACTAGAGTCTGTCATACAGAGTGAAGTTAGTCAGAAAGAGAAAAACAAATACCATATGCTAACACATATATATGGAATCTAATAAAAAAAATGTCATGAAGAGACTAGGGGTAGGATGGGAATAAAACACAGACCTACTAGAGCATGGACTTGTGGATATGGGGAGGCGGAAGGGTAAACTGTGATGAAGTGAGAGAGTGGCATGGACATATACACACTCCCAAACGTAGTGTGGATAGCTAGTGGGAAGCAGCCACATGGCACAGGGAGATCAGCTAGGTGGTTTGTGACCATGTAGAGGGGTGGGATAGGGAGGCTGGGAGGGAGGGAGATGCAAGAGGGAAGAGATATGGGAACATATGTACATGTATAACTGATTCACTTTTTTGTAGAGCAGAAACTAACACACCATTGCAAAGAAATTATATTCCAATAAAGATGTTAAAAAAAAAGACTAGCAAACAGAATCCAACAGCACATTAAAAGGATCCTACACCATGATCAAGTGGGGTTTATCCCAGGAATGCAAGGATTCTTCAATATATACAAATAAATCAATATGATAAACCAAATTAACAAATTGAAGGAGAAAAACTATATGATCATTTCAATAGATGCAGAAAAAGCTTTCAACAAAATTCAACACCCATTTATGATAAAAAAAAAAAAAACCCTCCAGAAAGTAGGCATAGAGGGAACTTAACATAATAAAGGCCATATATGACAAACCCACAGCCAACATCCTTCTCACTGGTGAAAAACCTAATCCATTTCCACTAAGATCAGGAACAAGACAAGGTTGTCAACTCTCACTGCTATTATTCAACATAGTTTTGGAAATTTTAGCCACAGCAATCAGAGAAGAAAATGAAATAAAAGGAATCCAAATCAGAAAAGAAGTAAAACTGTCACTGTTTGCAGATGACATGATACTATACACAGAGAATCCTAAAGATACTATCAGAAAACTACTAGAGCTAATCAATGAATTTGGTAAAGTATCATGATACAAAATTAATGCACAGAAATCTCTGACATTCTTATACACTAATGTTGAAAAATCTTGAAGAGAAATTAAAGAAACACTCCCATTTACCACTGCAACAAAAGAATAAAATACCTAGGAATAGGCTATACTACAAAGCTACGGTATTCAAGAGAGTATGGCAAAAAAACAGAAATATAGATCAATGGAACAGGAGAGAAAGCACAGAGATAAACCCATGAACATATGGCCACCTTATCTTTGATAAAGGAGCCAAGAATATACAATAGAGAAAAGATAGCCTCTTCAATAAGTGGTGTTGGGAAAACTGGACAGCTACATGTAAAAGAATGAAATTAGAACACTCCCCAACACCATACACAAAAATAAATTCGAAATGGATTAAAGACCTAAACATAAGTTTAGGCACTATAAAACTCTTAGAGGAAAACTTAGGCAGAACACACTATGACATCCTTTTTGACCCACATCCTAGAGAAATGGAAATAAAAAACAAAAATAAACAAATGGGATGTAATGAAACTTAAAAGCTTTTGCACAGCAAAGGAAACCATAAACAAGATGAAAAGACAACCCTCAAAATGGGAGAAAATATTTGCAAATGAAGCAACTGACAAAGGATTAATCTCCAAGATATATAAGCAGCACATGCAGCTCAATATATATATATAAAAAAAACCCCATTCGATAATGGGCAGAAGACCTAAATAGACATTTATCCAAAGAAGATATACAGATTGCTAACAAACACATGAAAGATGTTCAACATCACTAATCATTAGAGAAATGCAAATGAAAATGACAATGAGGTATCACCTCACACCAGTCAGAATGGCTATCATCAGAAAGTCTACAAACACTAAATGCTGGAGAGGATGTGGAGAAAAGGGAACCCTCTTGCACTGTTGGTGGGAATGTAAGTTGATACAGCCACTATTGAGAACAGTATGGAGGTTCCTTAAAAAACTAAAAATAGTGCTACCATATGACCCAGTAATCCCACTACCGGGATATACCCTGAGAAAACCAAAATTCAAAAAGTGTCATATACCACAATGTTCAAATCTCTATTTACAATTGCCAGGACATGGAAGCAACCTAAGTGTCCATCGACAGATGAATGGATAAATAAGATGTGGCACATATATACAATGGAATATTAGCCATAAAAAGGAATAAAACTGAGTTACTTGTAGTGAGGTGGATGGACATAGGGACTGTCATACAGAGTGAAGTAAGTCAGAAAGAGAAAAACAAATACCATATGCTAACACATAGTTATGGAATCTAAAAAGAAAAAAAATGTTCTGAATAACTTACCATCAGGACAGGAATAAAGACACAGACGTAAAGAATGGACTTGAGGACATGAGGAGGGGAAGGGTGGGTAAGGTGGCATGAAGTGAGAAAGTGGCATGGACATATATATACTGTGAAATGTAAAATAGATTGCTAGTGGGAAGCTACCGCATGGCACAGGGAGATCAGCTAGGTACTATGTGTCCACCTAGAGGGGTGGGATAGGGAGTGTTGGAGGGAGATACAAGAGGGAGGAGATTTGGGGATATATGTATATGTAAAGGTGACTCACTTTGTTATACAGCACATACTAACACACCATTATAAAGCAATTATACTCCAATAAAGACATTAAAAAAAAAGAATTGTGGATCTCCTGGTCTGCAACTTACTGTTTCATACACTTGAATGTGTCTTTCAAAAATCAGAATTTATATCAATAAATGATCAATAGATAGATGAATTCCATTTTATGAAATTATTCTTAAGTTTCATGATTTTTGTGTCTTAATAAATCTTTGTTTACCATAAGTTAGCAATATTTTTGTTTTTTAAGTAAATTTTATAATTTATATTTTCATTTACAGTTCATTCAACATCAATTTTTGTGTATGCCAAATCTCTTCCTGCCATAAAAGCCAGGAGTTCCAGTAAGGAAAAAATTTAGACCTAAAATTTCTATCCACCCAAGCTACCATTCAAATACAAGAGCTGAGAGGCTTCCCTGGTGGCGCAGTGGTTGAGAGTCTGCCTGCCGATGCAGGAGATACGGGTTTGTGCCCCATTCTGGGAGGATTCCACATGCTGCGGAGCGACTGGGCCTGTGAGCCATGGCCGCTGAGCCTGCGCATCCGGAGCCTGTGTTCCGCAATGGGAGGGGCCACGGCAGTGAGAGGCCCGCGTACCACAAAAATAAATAAATAAATAAATAAATAAATAAATAAATAATACAAGAGCTGAAAACTATTATTAGGCATAGAAGGTAAGAAAATTTGCAATACAAAACTGCTACATGGAAAATAGTTTGGAATAAAGAATTTAAATAACAGTAAAGATTAATCCAGATAATGATATTATACACATATACATATATGATACATTTCATACACATAATATATACATTTTATATGATATAAGCATACAATATATTATATCATAAAATGCAATATATTATACATCCAATATGTTGACATTGGGGTGTGTTGCTTTGAAAAGTAAGTAGGATATTGAGCAGAGTATAATTCTGTAATAACATAAATGGGAAAAGAATTTGAAAAAGAATAGATACATGTATATGCATAACTGAATCACTTTGCTGTACACCTGAACATTGTTAATCAACTATACTCCAATACAAAATAAATTTTTTTAAAAAATGTAACTAGGGAAAAAACAATATATCCATAGTGATCTAGAAATAAAAGCCTTGATAACCTCAATATGATAAATGTTGAAGTAAAAAGTCCAGGAGAAGTGAAAGCATGCTGAAGTATTTGTCTTAGCCTTTAAAAGATACAGATAGCACTTTTAACAATAGAAGTTATCAAAAAGATGCATATCCAGAGCAAGACATCATGAAGGAACAAATAAAGATGGTAGATTTCAACACACACTATCAATTGTTGACAGGACGGGTAGATAAATAAAACAAGAATTTGAAAGTTAAAACCAATATAAATAAGAATCTTGAACTATTGGCCATCTATAGTTTTGCAAGCAACAATTAGAGTACACATTTGTCTCAAACACTAATTGAACACTTACAAAAATATGATAATATGGCAAACCATCAGAAAACCTCAAGAAATGTCAAAGAACAGTTTTAATTCCTATAATAAGCACATGGCTATGCACACTCATGTCTTCCTCTTCATGACTCTAGACCAGAGATCTAAAGTACAGGTAAAGGCATTGTTTTTCTCAATGTAATGGAAAGTAGAAAAACATGAATACATTCCAACTGTTTCTTTTGTCTTGTGTCTTTCTATGAGTCACTTGGCAACTAACAGGCCTATGCTTAAGCCACTGCTCTCCTTATACATCCCTATCACTCCAGGATTTCCAGTAAATCCTAGAAAAGTACAGCTAGGAGTGGGGGCAGATGAGAGATACATCAACCCTTACAAAGTCTGAAATCCAATTTTGAGTCAGCTTACACACAATTACTATCTGCTGGGAAAAATAAAAAATAAAAATAAAAGAGCCATCTTCTCTGTAGGGGGAAAACATTACCCAAAATCTCTACAATTATGTTCATATAAAAAGTCCACTATTCAATAAAAACATGCATTCCAAAAAATTGTATCAAGAGGAAAAATAGATAGTAGTAACAGACCGACAGTTAGTTATTCCAGGTATTAAAGTTATCAGACTTGTATATTAAAATAACTGATTAACATGTCCAGAAAAATAAATAACAAGATGAAGCATTTCACCCTAGAACTGGAAACTGTAAGAAAGAATCAAATGGGCATTCTAAAATTAAAAATTACAATATCTGAAATTAAGAACTCAGTAGATAAGGTTAACAGCCATAGTATCACAGCTGATGAGAGGATTAATGAAGTGAAAGACAGATTATTAGAAAATAATCACAGCAAAGAGAGAACTGAATGGAAATTTTAAAGAGAGAAAGAGAGAGAGAAAATGGGTACTGGTGAAAAGCTGTAATATATGTGTAATTGCAGGGTATAAAAAGAAATAAGAAAGAATGAAATAAAATAAATGCAAAGACATCATAACCAATTTTCCAAAAATAGTGAAAACCTTGAAGTCACAGATTCAAAAACCTTACAAAATTCTAAGCAAGAATATTACAAAAAACATACACCTACCTATGTTATCATAAAACCTCTGAAAATCAAAGACCAAAACCAGAAAACCTAGAAAGCAGCTAGAGAAAAAATGACAATGAGTGATGCTCATTTCTCACCAGATGATGTAGAAGCCAGTTAATGACATCATGATATCCTTGAAGTGCCAAAAGAAAATACTTGCCAACATAACATTCTAAACTTAATGAAAATGTCCTCCAAAAGCAAAAGTTCAAAAGTAAATAATAATAATAATAATGAGATGTCCAATCAAACAAAAACAGAGAGCATTGTTAATGGACACCTGCACTAAAGGAAATATTAAAGAGAGTTCTTGAGAAGAAAAATTATTAAAGTTGAACTCAAAAAAAATTGGGAAAGAATGAAAAGCAATAAAAAGAGTAAATATGTGGATGAATGAAACTGTCTCTCCCCCAATAAATATTTTTCATTTTTATCATATGTATATCTTAGATGATTTCTAGTCTTTTCTTCATTCTCATGCTCATCTCTGACTGTATTTACTTATAAATCTTGCTCTTAAAATGTGAAGCTCATTAATGAGTAAGATATGACAGATCTAAACTGTCTTATATAACATAGAAGTTCTCCTTCACAAATATAATCTTCATCTGAATGAGCTATGTTTTAAGTCATGACATCCTGATGGTTCCTAAGCAGTCACCTAAAATACCATTTCTTTTAATGAAGTAATACCAATGCACACCTTCTCAAACCACCCAACACTTTCTCCTCAGTCCCACATTTATATTGGTATGTTTCTCATCTTAACCACCTCCTGTCACTAAATATTCTCTTCTCAATATCAATTTATTTCAGCTTGTCATGGTCCTAAACACCTTGGTTTGAAGAAAGAGACAAAGTTCCCAGGACTTGCATTAAAGATTTCCCACAGTCTTCCAAGGCACATTTTTTCATTCTGTTTACTGCTCCTTCTCTGCCTATGGTATGCCATAAGGAAAAGCAGGGACAACTATAAGTCACGTAATGCCAAACATAATTTATCGTGTGAAGAGTAACTATGCCAATTACTTACCTAGCATCATTTTTTAACACCTTTATTGGAGTATAACTGCTTTACAATCGTGTGTTAGTTTCTGCTGTATAACAAAGTGAATCAGCTATACATATACATACATCCCCATATCCCCTCCCTCTTGCATTTCCCTCCCACACTCCCTATCCCACCCTTCTAGGTGGACACAAAACACCACATCAAGCTGATCTCCCTGTGCTATGTGGCTGTTACCCACTAGCTATCTATTTTACCTTCACTAATGTATATATGTCGATGCTACTCTCACTTCGCCCCAGCTTACCCCTCCTCCTGCTATGTCCTCAAGTCCATTCTCTATGTCTACATCTTTATTCAAAGGTTCTTCCTGAGGCTTTTGGGCCTTGATTGTTTTCAGCTTAAAATAATCCACATGCCAAAGAGACATTTTGGGGTGTTAAATTTTGCTTCCCTATAGTACACTTGCTGTGGTACAAGAAGTATAAATATGAGAAGGGTATTGATATTCATCAATAGGTGAATGCTGAATAGCCCAATAAATAAACTGGGGTAGTTACTGACCTACTGCCTCTTAGTCTCATATCTGGCCTTCTCAATTTTGCTCAGTAATGCCAGGGCTGGGAGTCTGTTTTTCCAGGACACCTGGTAGGTGGAGCCAGTAGGAGGTATTGAGAGAGCGAGACACAGGGAAAAGGAAGAAGCAACATTTCTTCCTCCCTCTCCCTTTACCTTTAGTGGCATCTCAGGAAGTGGCTGTGACCCTGGTTTCAGCCATGAAGCCCTCTTCATGGCTCCAGTACTGACATGTGGCCTGTGCTTTGTACTCCTGAACTCTGTAACACCACTTCCTCCCTTTTCTTTCACCAGTAGTAAAAGTGGTGAGTGTTTCCTACAATTATTAATTTCTGGGATAGCACACTATCCCCATTCATTCTCTCTTTAAAACATGTAGAGTGTCCCTGTTGGACATAGCTTTCCTTTCATCATTCTTTCCTGGATATTTAAATATCTCATTTCACCTGAATCAGTGATTTTCACACAGGTTCTTGGAGACTGGGGATTTCCACAAGCCCCCTAAGAGCTGCCGCTTAAAAAAAAGTAAAGGAGAGAGAGGATCTATGCTGTTTGGAAAACACTTCTTCCCTTCAAAAATATTATTTTTGTTTCACATTTTGTTTACATTTCTCAGAGGAATTCCATCACAACAAAGGCTTTTGCATATAATAAAATGTTTGAAATCATGGATTTTTACCACTGGCAAACATGTTGAACAGATCTTGATCAAGGATAAAAATCCAGCTATTGCCTCAGTAGAAGTTGCTGCATTCTAACCAGAAGGTGGGGGTGGGGGTTGGGGGATGGGAGATATCACCCCAAATTTACTCCCTTTCCTTTCACTCACTCCACCTCATCACCTACTATTCTGTCCCAATAGCCCTGACACTCTGCCCCTTGTTTATAGGGTACTCGCACTCTCAGGAGCCTGGCTGAAAATTTTCCCTCATTGTGTATCAAAAGACTGAATGCATCCATAAAGCCTGCAATAAAAATAACCCAAACAAATGACTACCCCATCACATGTCCTATTAGCAAAGTACTTGTGTAGGAACAAAATGTTGTTGTTGGTTTTGTTTTCATTTTTTTAATACAGTCAAAGCCCCAGTGGGGCATGAATGTGGAATATCATCCCACTTTATAATATATGCACCATAATCTTCTTAAAATGAGTTTTCACTTCAAGAAACATAAGGACTTAAATATGAGCAGCCTGTTTTGTACATTTGTGTGTTTGGCATCTCATTACACTTCAGACCATTTTGTCTTCTTAGAACAATTGAATATCATTAGTGGAGGCATATTTTGTTGCCAGAACTTGCTTGGTTGACTGTGCTTGTTAAAATGTGTCCGCTTGCCAGCTGATGGATGGGAATTCTGAAGGGTGCCTGGTGGGTGAGCATTTGAATATCAGAACTTTCATCTCTTTCTTCCAGAGAGAAAAATAGCTTTGCTACCAACCAAAACAAAGCATGAATTGTCTTTGACTTCCCCTCCCTCTTTTGTCTTCTATGTGTAACACTCTGTTTAGCTCACATTTCTATCAGGAATCCAGACTATGCAAGATATAAAAGCTTCAGAACCAGGAAAACCTTGGAACAAATCCAGACGCCTCAGCTTTATTTACATGGTGACCTTGGGCAAATCACTGAACCTCTAGGGTTTTATTTTGCAAAATGGGCCTCCTAATGCTTATTTTTCAGGGTCATTACAATTAAAATTCCTCACCTGGTTTGGGCACCTAATAGATGCTTAACAATTGATAGCTGAACAAAATAATAGACAAAAAAAAAAAAAAAAAAGCAAAAAACAATTAGAGAAGAGCTGAAAAAGAAATACAATGCAGCATTAATTAGAATATAACCAGGCACTAAAATATAATGTACCCCAAGATAAATAACTTTAGAAGCAAAACCTAGAAGTTACATGAGTTTCTTTTTACTTACAGTAGTTACTTTCTATAAAGTCAACAGGGACACTCAATTTAGTAACACTGAACCATTGCTCCTATGGTAAAAACAGGATTAGGTTCCTGTGAGCCTCTGGTCACAACATTTTCATAAACTAATCAATGAACAATCTTATGTTATGTTTGTTTCTTTTAAAGACACCTCATTTAAAATATATTGTTGATTCATTTAACATGGCTCTCACGTCCAACAGCCTCTAACTCATGGCTGAATGAAGTTTACCTAGACATGTATTTTCTCCATGAGGCACATCCCAACCTTTCTGCTTATCTCGTTTAGGAATAAGAGACAGGAACTCAGTATGCTTAAGGGCTATCTTAAACAGGTAAAGCCACAAAATACACAAAAATGTGAAATATTTCACACAAAATAGACCATGAAGAGGAAATGTGTTTACAGTATGAGAGCGTGTCTTGTTCAGCCTCAGCAGGGATGCACACAGGGCAACTAAAATTTTTCACAACTTTGTGCACGTGCGTGTCCATGGATGACCATGAATATGCCATGAGTATTGAATGATTGGGGGATTACAAATAATTTTAGCAAGTAGGCAAATTAGAAAGAAGAAATCTGTAAATAAGAAGGATCAACTGAAAATATCAGCAGGGACCCTTGGACCCAGGAGGGATGCCTTAAAATGAATGATGAGAGGAGAGAGTCCAGGCAGGAATTGCCAAGTCAGCAAGGCCAAGATCACTGAAAGTCGGGAACCGTGTATGGGAACAAATGATAAGCCAGGAATCCTCTGGCCCAGATCCCACATGATGCTCCTGCTCACTTCCTTCAAATTGAATGTGCCCTGCTTGGAGCAGCTTTTCCCAGCCTCTCCATCAAAACAGCATCCACCTTCCATTGCTCTTTATAGACTTCCCCTACTTTATTCTCCTCCGGAACACATCTGCATGACCTGACATATGTGGGTTTTTATTTGTGAATTGTCTTCCTGTCCCTGACAGAATGCAGACTCCATGAGGTCGGGACATTGTGGACTTTATTCTCCAACCTCGGGGACCTACAGAACACCTGCCACAGTATGGTTGTCACTATCCGTTGAATGAGGACAGGAATTTTAATGACTCTGAAGAACACATTGAAAAGTACACTTTTTGTCTGAGAGGAAATAAACAGTCATTTGAGTGAACAGTCCTATCAGATATGAAAGATTTATAGTGCTTCTGATGCTATATGAAAATTAAAGAAGAGAAAAATTGCTCCTATCCTCATGGGGTAATCGATATAAAAAGAGAGGAGAAATGGGCTTAAGATGGAGATTATTGTATGCTGGCATCAGGAATTATAGCTAAGCATGATTGTTTACATATATATATATATATTTTTTTTAAGTCTTTCCAGTGAGACAGGGATCTATGGGGTTGTGGAACAAAGGGATAGAGAATGTACAGATTCGATTAATGTACAGATTCGATTGCCTGCATCTAAGTGCCAGACCCAAGTAAATACAAGTTTCTCTGTCTGGAAACTTTGGGGGATGTTCACACTCAAAAGCATCATCCCCTCCCAACTCTAAATTGCAGCATATAAAGCATGCCTGACTATCCCATGTTAGTCCTAGGTCCTTTCATACTCGATCTACATCTTCACAGAAATCATCCAAGCATCTGTCCTTAACAAAACAACCTTCTGGCCATTTTTCTGTCTGCCTCACCTGGAACTGCAGCCTACATGGTATGATTTAAGGGAAACTGGAAACTTCTCTACATTGTTAATCATGTCCAAAATGAGAATATCGCAGAATCTTTGGGGTCTAAGAGCTTTCAAAATTCTTCTGTACCTGGATAACTAACAATTAAACTACTGTCAGTCATTAATACTTCAGTGTAAATTAGCTTATCCTGGAGTTTTAAGCAATAATTGTGTAATTTCAAACTAATTTTATAGAATGAGAAAACTGAGATTCATAATGGGAATATAGTGTTATAACTAATTTAGTAATTTGAGACAGGACAAAAACCCAGGTCTCCTGGCATTCAATTAACTATAGCATTCTGATCTAAAACCTTTTCAGTACAGGTGGTTGAGACCATCTCTTAATGAAATTTCCAATTAATAAATTCTTATGAGGAGAAAGTATAAAACCCCTAGTAAAATACAAATATCTTAACTGAAATCAATGCAAATAACTTGAAAAGGTATTATCCTTAGTTTATCAAATTAGCTGTTCCCAGAATTCAAGCCACATCTTAGGACACACTGTCCATCTATGAAAGATAAACTAGACTTAAGAGTTCCCCCAAAGAAACCATCAACCTTGCCACTCTTCTACATTTGACTGTGGCATATCTACAGGAGTCCAGACCCCACAGAGGCTGGCAGGCAGCTATAGGGAGCTTTCTCTCTCTGAGCTGATTATGGTGAGTCCCTGAGTCATGTAGAAGCAACTTTGAATCCCTGTTTACTGCAAATGTTAGTCAAGCCCCACTGGGACCTGAAAAATGATTCCTTAATGGAAGAGCTGGGTTTTGACTAAAATGCCTTTGGGAATGTTTCATTTCAATGCTGCCCATTTCTTTAATATATTCCACTAATGCTTTCCCAACCACATTTTACACACACACAAACACACACACACACACACACACACACACGAAGAATTTTATAAGCAATCACACTTAGCTGTTAATGCTTGATGCTAACTTAAAATAGTCTCCATGTTCTACCTTCAACCCATTTTTCCTGTAGATAAGTATTGCTTACCTTCTCTGGAGTATTTAAGTTGTCAAAAGGAAATTTGCTTTTCTTACCCCATGAGGGTGGGAACAATTATTTTTTTTCTTTAGTTTGCATACAGTGTCAGGAAACATATCATTGCTATGAATTGAAGTGAAGTACCAAAGGTGGAATTTCTGACATGAGAGCAGGCAAATGAGTGAGCTACTTGGGGAAATGTGATCACTTTCCAGTAACTTCCACGAGAAACTACATTTGCTGCCACAGTTTTGTACACTCATATCCCAGCAACTTTTATACACAGAGATTTTGCGCACCAATAATAACATTATCTGAAACACTATAGTTGATTAGAAGAAACACCTGGATTTCTATTTTAAAGTCCTATGTTTTGCACAGCTGCATTAGGTCACTGTGTTGGGGGAAGGAATGAAACTCTTCTAAACTAGTTGGTCAGGAAACCATGGTTCATGGGTCAAATCTAGCATGCCACCTATTTTGTAAAAAAGAAAAAATATGTATTGGGACACACTAAGACATTTATTCATGTATTGAATTGTGTATGGCTCTTCTTATGCTAGAAAAACAGTGATGAGTAATTGTAACAGAGACCATATGGCTCACAAAGCCAAAATATTGGCCAAATATCGGCCCTTTATACAAAAAGGACTCTAAACCAGTAGATTTACTTGCTCTAATCAGTGGATCAGGTTTTAAACATAAGCATTTATGTTTTAACAAGGCTTCCAGGAAAGGCTGCTACCTATGGATGTTTGAAAAATTCACATGGAACTCTATTTGTGCCAGGATTCGAGGAGGGTCAAGGCATGAATTGAGAAAGGACAGGTTCAAGACTGTTGCCCAATACTCAGGCTCTAAGGAAATTCTACACGATAGCTTCCTCTTAACTTTCTGAGTCTTGTGTTCCCTCCAGCTTTGTGACTTAGCCTCATATTTCTGATACTGATTTTGGTACGTTTCCACTTGGTTCTTGGCATCCTCTATTTAGACAGACAGTATTTATTTTTGGCATCACTCTTTGGGTCTACTCTTGCCACTAATATTGTATATGATATTTATCTGTTCCTGCCCCACTGCTGACTCCAGGCATCCTTCTGGTTTGGTCTATTCCCATCTCAATTTGAGTACAAGCAAAACAACAGCAAACATTATTCTCAGCTGAGTGATTTATCTCTCAGGAGGTCTCCAATTCTTAATGTTTGATCCCAAAACAAACATGAGATTGAGACACCTAGACAACTGTTTTTATCCCATATCCCAAGGTCAATCAGTGCCCAAGGAGTTGTTAAAAGAGATTGCCCAAGGACACATAATTCGATAGTCTTGGGAAAAGCACTGTCACCAAGTCATGGTATGGGATTACCTGGTGTGCTGTTAAACTAATAATCAACATCATTTTCAGATTCAGGAAGGTGGCATTCTTCTCCAGCTATGTCCATTTTCCCAAAGACTGGGAGCAAAATCTGCACTAGGATTCTCCTTTAACAGTGAAAATATGGGTGATAAGTTTCTCTGCACACATCACACCCACCTGTCTGTCCTTCTCTTGGCCATGAAGCTAAAAACAGTTTTATTTTGGTGGTACAAGTTTACCAGAATTTGTAACATTAAACTAAAAGCATTGACCTTTGGAGATTTAAAGACTCTGAAAATTAGTGATACATCTATTTTCACAAACTAAAAAAAGTAAAGTATGGGTATGTCACTATATATTATATATATTCATACACACATAAACATATATATGGTATTATTGTGATATATATGACAATAAAACAATAAAAAATAGTTTATAATATTCCAAGAATTAATGTAATATGGAGTCATTTATAGTGACTCCAAAGAGTGAAATGGGTCAGATAGCCCCATTTACCTTAAAACCTCCCAAAAATACCACTGTTAAAAATGTAAAATTAAGCATTTTGTTATGATGACTTTGAAAATACAGTAAAAATCTGAATTATTTTCAGTATCTCTTCCTGAAAAGTTAAAACATACTTAAAAATTGTATAAATTTAATACCTAAAATATTTAGATAGGAACTTCTTAGCAATAGAACACAGCTCTGTTTATGTGCACTAATTTCCAGAAAGTTTGCAAAACCAGGATTCCTACAGACAGACATTTAGATAGCGACTGATGAAACATGACTCTTTGTGAGCTCCATGAGAACTGATCTGTGTCATATTCATCACTGTATCATCAGTAGCTTGTGTAATAACTAGAACCCGACTCCTTCCAAAAAATGTCTGTACCTTTGTTTTCTTGGATATAGTACCCTTGGACTCAAGCTCCAGATTGCATCAGGTAGAGTTATTATTCACCTTTGAACACTGGGCCTTAAGAAGCCAGTTTGTTCCCATTTGGGACCCTTGGGTCGACTCAACTTCTCCCAGCCCTGGTCTATCCCAGCACTGGCTTCCTTCTCATCAGTATCAAGAATGCCGTGCAGCTGTGCTCATTCACGTTCTAATGATTCTCTCCTCTGTAAAATTTGTATCACCCAATTGTTACCACCTCTGGGAAACTGTGTGAGCTACTTCCAGCAGTTCTTTCTAGGCCTCTGTAGTTCTTCTCAGGGAGATAATGAAGATATGTGTCAAAGTTAAATGAGAGTAAAACCCCAAGGGGTAAGAGCAAATGCATCCATTGAGAGTGATAGAAAAGACAAAGGCTGTAATGTAGGGACCTGCTGCAGAGGGCACTGGATGATGTAGATATAGGGAGTATCTGGGAAGAGAAAAAAGATTAGGACAGGACAAGACTTTGATCAAAAGGAAAATAATAACAGAAAAAGAAAATAACACAACAAAAGACGGTTATTGCCAACAGTGGTGAAGACCCCCTCCAGTCGGTGACAATGAAGGAACTACTCTGAAGGAATGCCTTGAGTGAGAAGCAATGAGACAGAACATCTTGTTACAGCTACTGACCTTCCTCAAGATTGGAGGGAAGGGAGCACAGACATCAGGTTGACTAAACCAGAAGAAAAGAGGAAAATATCGAGGTTTGAGTGAGATGGAGTATGGTTGAGGATACATTTACAAGAGCAAATTTTAATTGTTTCCATTGGGTAAATCTTGTTTTCCCATCTAGAGTGCCAGATCCCAAAGGGTAGAGACAATGTTTTGTAAGTGTTTTGAAAACACAGCATGTACAAAATCTTGTCCAACTCATAGACAAACTTGTCTAAAATCACAAGGCTAGTAAATGTCACGACACTTTGCCATTACAGTTCTATTGGCATCCCTAGATCAAATGCATGCTATTTTTTATAATGTGCATTTTAGATTTGCTTCAGTCTTAGCTTAATTTGAAATCTT
Organism: Physeter macrocephalus; assembly: GCF_002837175.3. Lineage (NCBI taxonomy): Eukaryota > Metazoa > Chordata > Mammalia > Artiodactyla > Physeteridae > Physeter > Physeter macrocephalus. Next base: position 50,699,490 of record NC_041232.1, on the reverse strand, counting down.
TTCTGTTGTATATTCTTTTTTCTTACCTATTTTTAATGTCTTATGTTGTTATAGTCTATGAATCTCTATAAATCATCCTATGTTCTTTCAAGTACAAAGCAGTTAAATGAATCAATAAATAATATTATTTATATGATACACACACACACTCACACACACACACACACACACACACACACATTTCCCCTTCGGTGGAAAGATTTGCACTGTGTAGTTATAGGTTGGTTAACCTGCTCTTCAACCTCTGGTAATTCTGAAAGACAAAATTCTATCTTTACATATTGTTTCATAAAGAAAGTACTTATGAACCCAAGTAAATGTAAGCCCTCATTAAGGTCTGGGGTCCCTCTCTAGTATCCTTCTCTTTCATATCCTCTCAACGTAACAATTTTTTGATTGCCCACTTCCCCTGTGTCGCTCCTTTCCCACCAATCTCCACTACCTCATGCCAAATTCAAAGGACTCAGAATGAAGACAGAGGCACCCCCTTTCCTGGGGTCTTAAGCCAAGTATTTCTGTTATTTACTGCAGTTTCATTACTTTTGATCATTAGGAGGAATGTTGGCATATAGGAATGGAAATTGAGATGGAGTAACTTTCAGCAACGTGAAATGAGCTATTAGCAGAACCCAATTCTATGGTGTCCTAGTTGCTCTTGGAATATGGATTTCTGTGCTTCAGCTTCTAAATTTAGAGGGTGATATCAACAGAGGCAAACATGATCTCCCCAACCCGTCCCTCAATAAACTGAGATAGAGCCCAGGGCGGAAGAACAATGAGACCAAGTTCAAGAAGGATATTTTAAAGGACTTGTATTTTGAAAAAGTTTGAGCAAGAGTATAAGTGAAAAATCATACCATTGGATTGTTGGAGGAGGTCATCAAAGGAGATGATTGCCAGTTGACCCAAGAGCTGGACCCAGACTCCTCGCCCCCCCACCCCGGCATCCTTGGAATGTATGTTCCACCCACCATTTCCAAAGTGGGATCCATTTTCTATGACACAGCCTTGAGGGAGCAATATATTGTTGAGACCATGTGGATAGAATATGTGACTGAATCCTGCTTTGGCCTCTCCATAAACACGTAAGATGCTGGTGGGTAGGGGCAGGATCTATTCATCTTGCAGCTCCTGAGACAAGCCTCCTTTGTAAATTTCCTTCTTCTTAACAGCGCCACCTACCAATCTGGAGTGGCTTCCTCTTTCTTGGTCTCTCCTTGCTCTTTGTATACAGAGGCCAGTTTCAGATTTCACCAGGGAAGCTCCTAAGCTTTCCAACCAACATGGATTAAAATTTTTATAACACATTTCTCCTTTGCCTTTTGCAGGGAAGATGCATAACACAACAACTAAGACTCCAGGATCTAAAGCTGGACCAAAAACAAGTTCTAGTATTTATTAGCTGTTTCACTGTGAGCAAGTTAAACTCTCTAGGAATCAATGACCTTACCAGAGAAGGAAAAGTAAGAATTTCATCAAAATAATTTTTGTAAGGGGAGCATTAAATAAAATAAACATTTATGGGCTTCCCTGGTGGCGCAGTAGTTGAGATTCCGCCTGCCGATGCAGGGGACACGGGTTGGTGCCCCGGTCCGGGAAGATCCCACATGCTGCGGAGCGGCTGGGCCCGTGAGCCATGGCCGCTGAGTCTGCACTTCCGGAGCCTGTGCTCCACAACGGGAGAGGACACAACACTGAAAGGCCCGCGTACTGAAAAAAAAAAAAAAAAAAAAAATTTAATAAAAGGTAAACTTTCTGATATTCTTATTTACTCAGTTCTGAAAGAATAAATAGAATTTTATTACTGAATTGGAAGAGACATCACCACACCCAGGAAAAATTAGTTGTAATAGCTATATTTAAAATGCTAACATACTCATACCAGCTGGTCACCATTTAAATGCAATTTAACCTTATTCCTAAAATTAACATTATCCAAAAGTTGATCATTAAGAAGGACAGTGAGTTTAGTCTTCACTTTCATCTACCCACTTTTATTGTCTGGCCTATTCAATGTGCCTATGGGCTCTCCTTAATGCACAGGTGCAGGTGATTTCTTCATCTAACTATCCGCAAGGTTTTTGTTGTTTTTTCTTTTTTTCTTTTCTTGTCAAACTCTTTGAGGGCATTGGGCTGACAATTCTGGGTCGGACTGAGTTTAATCTTTTCCTTTCAAATCAAATTATGGGGAAAATGCCAGGGAAATGGCTCCCTAACAGCTGGCATTGTTCAGAAATCACTGATCTTGGTGAATTTGTAAGATAAGTGTCTAAATTGTGAGGAAAGGCAGACAGCTTCCCTTCTCAGGCTGATATGTGAGGGACTAATGACTAAATGACTCCATTTTGCTCTCCACACAATGGCCTGTCCCAGAAGACTTAAGAGGCTCTCGGGGCTCAGTGGCCTCTCCAAAAATCAGCCTGCATAAAAGCTGGTTTGGGGTCTTCCCTACTGCCTCTGCTCCCTATTTAGTAATCTTACAACTTTTAAAACTGGTGAGGAGAGGAGAAGGTAGATTCTAGCCTTGAGTAATGTGAAATCCACTGAAAGCTCCCTATCATGACACTAAGAAAAATGGCTAAGGAAAGAAAAAGTACACAAGTACTCACAGGACAAAAGCCAAATAGGGAGAAGCAACTTTTAAAATATTATTGGAGAGCCACCAAATTCACATTAAATACTAAAATATTAAAATTGATTGAGGTTGTGAAATAGGTGAATTACTTAGTCTCCCATGCATTAAAACTAATTTTTCATCTCCTTCTCCAGGCCACTTCCCACTGGCTTTCGTTGAGCCCTCTTAATATTTTATTTGCTGAAGGAAAAAGGTTTCCTTTTGACATATTGGCATTCCTGGAGTTGGTTGACTACCTCACTGCCAACTCCATGAGCAGATTTCTCAGTCCAAGTGAAGCAACAATAAAAAATAAAAGATTTCCTATACCTCCTAAACTCAGCAGATTTTTCAACCAGTCCTCCTCCAAATACTTTTATCCATGAAGCCACCTCCTTTGTAGTTTACATTTCTACTTTTCTAATTCCCTTTCAACCTCTCCAACCATTAGCCTCATGGTAATTCATCAAAAAAAAAAAAAAAAAGCCAAAAAAAAAAGCCGAAAAAAAGTTGAGGTCACTGCATTTGAGCTGTCAAAACCAGCTTTTACTTTTCTTAGGTTGGAGTTCTGGGGAAAGAGTTTGCCTCTTTGGTGATTTTGATCAGCCAAGGTATGGTGGTCCCTGATTTCTGGAGCTCAGGAATTAATATGGCAGATCCTCTTAGTTAGGAGGCGAACTCAATGCTGGTATACAGACATCAAAACAGATGCTCAAAACAGAGCATACAAATGCCCCAAAGAAGTGCTCAAATCACTGGAGATGTGCTTTGGAGGCTTACCAGAATATTAATCATAAAAACCTCCAAGTTTCCTGTCTTATAATAACATGCTAAATCTGGACTCTTTGCTGTAATGAAAGTTTATACATTTGAGGGCAGAGATAAGATCTGTAACACTCAATGTCTCTTCAGAATGAAGTGGGATTCCAAACTCTCCACCACTCCCTAATGTTCCCTTCTTCAGGATCATCAGACAAGAGCAATGTTTTTGTGCACTGACAAAGAGAAAGTTGACACTGGTCTAGTCTAAACTCCACTTTCCCATATCATGAAACTGCAGCAGATAGGAGGGATCTGACTTGCTCTAGTCAATACTGAGAGCCTGGTTTCCAAGGTGCCCAATTCAGAACCTTTGCACAGAACATTTTTATGTCAGCTGGTGGTAGGAATGTTTTCTTGTTTTCTTAATCTTAAGGCTCATGCTTCTTTTTTCAGATCATTCAAGATTAGGGGCTAAGGCAGAAGCCATGCTATTTTACTTCATTTGAGTCAAGAGGAAATGGTACAAAGGTACAATCTGGTTATAAAATTAATACACTCAACCTGGTTCAGAATTCAGGCTAAAACTTCAGTGTATAAAACCAAAAACTATCCTTGTATATTCAAAACTATCAATATGTTAGTTCAATCTATTCCTGTGATGCTCTTAGAAGAAAAGTCAGAAGTCATCAGCCCCACTCATCCTATGAGAAAAAGTTTATTCGGCACCATTATTCATATAAAGTCACACTGCTGGTCAGTCTTGAGGACCAAAACTTAGCTGCCCCATTGCTAGTTCTGTGCTCTGCCTACTGGCCCCTAAAGGAAGAAGATATATTGTGGCATTTATTTAATGAAGGACATCAGTTAAATAGAAGATTCCCAACACTTCGACAGAAGGGAACACTAACCCATGTGATAACAGTAGTTCTTACAGGAGTTAAGGGAAATTCCATAACAATAAGCTTGGGAAGATATACTACATAGAGCTAAAAACATTTTTGTGTGGCAGAAATTTTCAAAGACTTTAATACCTTGTTGAGTTTTGCAAACATTTAAGACAGGTATATACTAGGCCTTTCACAAACATAGATGACCCTGGAAGTCATCAATTGAGAAGAATTTGAAGTGAATACTGAGACCCAGAATGTACCCCTGGAAACACCACGTTAGTGCCGGCACAGCCCATGATTTATCCATCAGAGTTGCCAGATTAGCAGGTTGGAACAGGGAGTCAAATGAGTAGTCCTCTCAAACACCAGTTGCTTTTTCAAGGCTACATTGAAGAGACCCACAATTCTCAAGGCTTCAACCATCAATTCATTGTGAATGTGCTAAAATCACAATATATAATTTTTTTTCTCAGAGATGACCTATCACTTTAAACCTCTTAACCTGTCCACCACTCAGCTGTTCTCTATTTTTTTCACATTAATTGCAATCATACTCCTTTGCTCTTATCACACTTGTTCATTTTCTGTTCCCATAATGACCATGGCTCTTTTAAGATCTTGTCTTTGCTTATACTACTCTTCTTATCTGTAATGAATTATTTTCTCCTTCCTCTCGGTCTAACACAAGCCTCATTGAGTTGACTTTACATCCTATCTCCTCTCTAAGTCATCAGCATCCCCAGTTCAGAAGCGAATTTCTTCTGCTATAAACATGAACTAACTGCCTAATTCTGCTAGTTATATTTTCACAGATTTGTGTTTTATCTGCTTATTCATGTTATAATCTCTTTTACTCATCTTTGTTTCTCCATCAACATGGAGCTTGACGTCTGGCATATAAAACATTTCAAATAATTGATTATTAAGCTTAAATGAAACAGGAGTTGAGTTCTATCAGTATGTTGAGAACAGATTCAAGAGTGCTTTTAAGCCGTATAGAGGACTTTGGACTTAATCTGTTAGATGTTTGGAGATGTTCTGGATTTCTTCTTGAAGGAAGAGGATATGAAAAAAAGGTAGCATCATCCCTAGTTGGACAAGTAATGTCCCATAGGTAAGCTTTTTGGTCATAGTTAAGCATTCCGAATCATACTTCCTAGGTCTGAAATCCAGCTCAGTTCTTACTACCTATGTGAAGGTTACTAAATCTCTCTGCCTGTCAGTTTCCTCATCTGTCAAATTAGAATAGCATTACTGCATTACTCCTATGGTCACTGTGAAGTTTGGATGAGGTAACCCATGTAAAGCCCTTAGAGCAATGTCTGGCACCCAGTGATCCCTCAAGAAACATTAGCTAGTATTATAACTAACAACATGGATAAGTGAAAAGAGAGTTGATCTGGGAATCAGGAGACCTTGGCTGTTCTGCAGTTTGAAGAAAACTTACAAATAAGGTTAAGTATTGGCAGTGAAGGCACCTGTTTGGTATTTAAGTAAAAAGAGCATGTATTTGGTGAATTCATCATTTTCTGAATCCTAGACTTACAGGTTTGAAATCAGACTGGTAGCACAGCAAATGCATGAAACAAGCTTACAAAGAAAATTTATTAAACACAGAAGCCCAATTCACTAAGCTACAATGAGAAATATAACTATTAATTAGACAGAATGTCAGTGTTTATGGATAAGCATGTTCTCTCCTGTGAACAAGTATGTACAGGAAGCCAAATTATAATCCAAGAGTTGTTTGATGAAAGGGGAACAGAGCAGGGAGAGAAAGGGAATGACCTCGATCACATAATCAAGTTCACAACCAGATGCACTCCGCTCTGTGACAGGCATATACCTACCGCTCAAGAGATGCCAAAACAGACTCCCCACTTCATCTTTCCAGGGACAGAGAACATTCCATTTCTTTGGCTTCTGATACATCCCTTTATAGATGCTATGCACAACACTGTTTTCTTGTTACAATGCAGTCATTTGGATGGATGTTTTTTAAGTGCAATCAACATTTACCTGGAATTTTGCCTGAATGCTATGATTGAATTCTTGATGTTTAATGATAATTTATTAGGACAGTTTTAAGATAGTTATATTCCCCTTAAACTTTTTCGGTGAGCCTCTGGTAACCCTGAGAGACTCAGCAGAATGGATTTCTGTATGCTTTCCATTTGGAGTCTTCCTAAATCTATCCTTAGATGATATATCAGTTAGCTGGTGTTGAGTAATAAACAACCCCAAAACCTATTGACTCAAATGTTTATTTTGAGCCCATTGTTTGCTAAAGACCCTGTGCATCAGCATTTGGAGCTGGGCTCAGCTGAGCCCATTTCTATCCACATGGTGTCAGCTATATTTACACACATGTCTGAGCTCAGATATGATGGAGATGACTGGGGCAACTGGGTCTCTCTCCACATGTCTCTCACCCTCCTTGTTCTTTTACGTTAAATCAAGTGCTAAGTCAGGGGAAATAGACTTCACTTCTTGATGGAAGAAGCTGCAAAGGATCTATAGCCATATTTCCTAAAACCTGCCTTGAATAGGAATAAATTATGACTGAACAAATGAATGAAAGAATGAACTAATGAATGAATGTGACTTCAAGTAGAACAGTCCTACCTGTTGGGTACTCTGGGCAGTTGAGTCTCTGTAACCCATGAGTCCAGAAAACCTAACTGGAGAGGCCACAGTGAAAGGGGCTCAGTCCCCAAAAAGAAGTTTGGAGCAGGCAGCATGAATTATTCCCTCCCAACACTCAAACTTTATGGTCCTAAGAACGCAATCAGCAGGGGAGGCGAAAGCCCCTGAATGGAGGCTGACATCGAGTGACCCTTGCTGAAGAAGCTGACGCTGACCACTTCTGCACAGTGATGGAATTTGATGGGTTTCATCATCTTCCTCCCGTGTCCGCTCCAGTTCTATCGACTGCATCGCTTTCAATATCTCTTTTGTGGTTAAAGGCTGCTCCCGAGACTGCCCTCTCTGAGTTGCCTAGTTTTGTCAATTCCAATTGAGCCAGACATCCTTTTACCCTTTCCTAGACAACAAAGCTTTCTGGTCGATGTTTAAAAAAACAAAAAACAAAAAACAAAAAAGGAAAGACAACTCATAGAAGGCTTAGAAGCCTCAGAAAGTCTTACTAAACCCTTCTTTCCTTCGGATCTATTCTCCCCTGCCTGGGTTAAGGAGGGCAATTCTCCTTCTCTGCCAAGAGCTCATATTTATCTTCTTCAGCATTTTACCTCTGCCTTGGGATCTCAGACAGAAATCTCCTTTCTATTTTCCCCTTTCTTTCTTCTTTCTGAGAATTAAAGATGCTTTATTGAACATAAAGATAGCTTGTACATTTTAACCCTGTACATCACTTTCATTTTTTTTTCTTTTTAGCGTCTTTATTGGAGCATAATTGCTTTACAATGGTGTGTTAGTTTCTGCTGTATAACAAAGTGAATCAGCTATACATATACATATATCCCCATATCTCCTCCCTCTTGCATCTCCCTCCCACACTCCATATCCCATCCATCTAGGTGGTCACAAAGCACCGAGCCGATCTCCCTGTGCTATGCAACTGCTTCCCACTAGCTATCACTTTTACATTTGGTAGTGTATATATGTACATGCCACTCTCTAACTTCGTCCCAGCTTACCCTTCCCGCCCCCCACCCCGTGTCTGCAAGTCCATTCTCTATGTCTGCGTTTTAAATCTTTTTTTCTTTTTAATTAATTTGTTTATTTTTGGCTGCGTCAGGTCTTTGTCGCTGCGCACGGGCTATCTCTAGTTGTTGCGAGCAGGGGCTACTCTTTGTTGTGCTGTGTGGGCTTCTTATTGCGGTGGCTTCCCTTCTTGCGGAGCACGAGCTCTAGGCACGCGGGCTTCAGTAGCTGTGGTTCACAGGCTCTAGAGCTCAGGCTCAGTAGTTGTGGTGCACAGGCTTAGTTGCTCCGCAGCATGTGGGATCTCCTGGACTAGGGCTCGAACCCCTGTCCCCTGCATTGGCAGGTGGATTCTTAACTACTGTGCCACCAGCGAAGCCCCTACAGCTGCGCCTTTATTCCTGTCCTCCTCCTAGGTTCTTCAGAATTTTTTTTTTATTCTATATATATGTGTTAACATACATTATTTGTTTTTCTCTTTCTGACTTATTTCACTCTGTATGACAGACTCTACATCCATCCAACTCACTACAAATAACTCAATTTCATTTCTTTCTATGGCTAAGTAATATTCCATTGTATATATGTGCCACATCTTCTTTATCCATTCATCTCTCGATGGACACTTAGTTTTTGTCCATGTCCTGGCTATTGTATTTTTGATTTTTGGGTTTTTAAAATATTTTTAACATCTTTATTGGAGTATAATTGCTTTACAATGGTGTGTTACTTTCTACTGTAGAACAGAGTGAATCAGCTATAGGTATACATATATCCCCATATCCCCTCCCTCTTGCGTCTCCCTCCCACCCTCCCTATCCCACCACTCTAGGTGGTCACAAAGCACCGAGCTGATCTCCCTGTACTATGCAGCGGCCTCCCACTAGCTATCTATTTTACATTGGTAGTGTATATATGTCAATTCTACTGTCTCACTTTGTCCCATCCAGCCATTCCCCCTCACCGTGTCCTCAAGTCCATTCTCTACGTCTGCATCTTTATTCCTGTCCTCCCCCTAAGTTCATCAGAACGCTTTTTTTTTAGATTACATTATATAAACGCTTTTTTTTTTAGATTACATATATATATATGTGTTAGCATATGGTATTTGTGTTTCTCTTACTAACTTACTTCACTATGTATGACAGAATCTAGGTCCATCCACCTCACTACAGATAGTTCAATTTTGCTTCTTTTAATGGCTGAGAAATATTCCATTGTATATCTGTGCCACACCTTCTGTATCCATTCATCTGTCAGTGGACACTTAGGTTGCTTCCATGTCCTGACTATTGTAAAAAGTGCTGCAATGAATATTGTGGTACATGACTCTTTTTGAATTATGTTTTTCTCAGGGTATATGCCCAGTAACGCTTTTTTTTTAGATTACATATATATATGTGTTAGCATATGGTATTTGTGTTTCTCTTACTAACTTACTTCACTATGTATGACAGAATCTAGGTCCATCCACCTCACTACAGATAGTTCAATTTTGCTTCTTTTAATGGCTGAGAAATATTCCATTGTATATCTGTGCCACACCTTCTGTATCCATTCATCTGTCAGTGGACACTTAGGTTGCTTCCATGTCCTGACTATTGTAAAAAGTGCTGCAATGAATATTGTGGTACATGACTCTTTTTGAATTATGTTTTTCTCAGGGTATATGCCCAGTAGTGGAATTGCTGGGCCATACGGTAGTTCTATTTTTAGTATTTTAAGGAACGTCTATATTATTCTCCATAGAGGCTGTATCAATTTACATTCCCACCAACAGTGCAAGAGGGTTCCCTTTTCTCCACACCCTCTCCAGCATTTATTATTTTTAGATTTTCTGATGATGGCCATTCTGACAAGTGTGAGGTGATACTTCATTGTAGTTTTGATTTGAATTTCTCTAATGATTAGTGATATTAAGCATCATTTCATGTGTTTGTTGGCAATCTGTATATCGTCTTTGGAGAAATGTCTATTTAGGTGTTCTGCCCATTTTTGGATTAGGTTGTTTGTTTTTTTAAATATTGAGCTGCATGAGCTTCTTGTATATTTTGGAGATTAATCCTTTGTCAGTTGCTTCTTTTACCAATTTTTTCTCCCATTCTGAGAGTTGTCTTTTGTCTTGTTTTTGGTTTCCTTTTCTGTGCAAAAGCTTTGAAGTTTCATTAAGTCCCATTTATTTAGTTTTGTTTTTATTTCCATTTCTCTAGGACATGGTTCAAAAAGGATCTTGCTGTGATTTATGTCATAGAGTGTTGTGCCTATGTTTTCCTCTAAGAGTTTTATGGTGTCTGACCTTACATTTAGGTCTTTATTCGATTTTGAGTTTATTTTTGTGTCTGGTGTTAAGGAGTGTTCCAATATCATTTTTTTACATGTAGCTGTCCAGTTTTCCCAGCACCACTTTTTGAAGAGGCTATCTTTTCTCCATTGTATATTCTTGCCTCTTTTATCAAAAATAAAGTGACCATATGTGCGTGGGTTTATCTTTAGGCTTTCTATCCTATTCCATTGATCCATATTTCTGTTTTTCTGACAGTACCATACTGCCTTGATTCCTGTAGCTTTGTAGTATAGTCTGAAGTCAGGGAACCTGATTCCTCCAGCTCCGTTTTTCTTTCTCAAGATTGCTTTGGCTATATGGGGTCTTTTGTGTTTCCATACAAATTGTGAAATTTTTTTTAGTTCTGTGAAATATGCCATTGACAGTTTGATAGGGATTGAATTGAATCTGTAGATTGCTTTGGGTAGTAGAGTCATTTTCACAATGTTGATTCTTCCAGCCCAAGAACATGGTATACCTCTCCATCTGTTTGTATCATCTTTAATTTCTTTCATCAGTGTCTTATAGTTTTCTGCATACAGTTCTTTTGTCTCCTTAGGTATGTTTATTCCTTGGCATTTTATTCTTTCTGTTGCAATGGTAAATGGGAGTGTTTCCTTAATTTCTCTTTCAGATTTTTCACCATTAGTATATAGGAACAGAAGAGATTTCTGTACATTGATTTTGTATCCTTCTACCTTACCAAATTCATTGATTAGCTCTAGTAGTTTTCTGTGGAATCTTTAGGATTCTCTATGTATACTATCATGTCATCTGCAAAGAGTAAGAGCTTTACTTCTTCTTTTCCAATTTGGATTCTTTTTTTTTTTTCTTTTTGTTCTCTGATTGCTGTGGCTAAAACTTCCAAAACTATGTTGAATAATAGTGGTGAGAGTGGGCAACCTTTTCTTGTTCCTGATCTTAAAGGAAGTGGTTTCACTTTTTCACCATTGAGAACAATGTTGGCTTTGGGTTTGTCATATATGGCCTTTATTATGTAGAGGTAAGTTCCCTCTATGCCTGCTTTCTGAAGGGTTTTTTTATAAATGGGGG
>NC_041232.1:50687517-50687970 GCF_002837175.3 Physeter macrocephalus | reverse complement strand
TTGTTGGATTCTGTTTGCTAGTATTGTGTTGAGGATTTTTGCATCTATGTTCATCAGTGATATTGGCCTACAGTTTTCTTTCTTTGTGACATCTCTGTCTGGTTTTGGTATCAGGGTGATGGTTGCCTAGTAGAATGAGTTTGGGAGTGTTCCTCCCTCTGCTATATTTTGGAAGAGTTTGAGAAGGATAGATGTTAGCTCTTCTCTAAATGTTTGATAGAATTCACCTGTGAAGCCGTTTGGTCCTGGGCTTTTGTTTGTTGGAAGATTTTTAATCACAGTCTCAATTTCAGTGCTTGTGATTGGTCTGTTTATATTTTTTATATCTTCCTGGTTGAGTCTCGGAAGGTTGTAATTTTCTAAGAATTTGTTCATTTCTTCCAGGTTGTCCATTTTATTGGCATATAGTTGCTTGTAGTAATCTCTCTTGATCCTTTGTATTTCTGAAGTGTC
>NC_041232.1:50672426-50687358 GCF_002837175.3 Physeter macrocephalus | reverse complement strand
TTAATCCTTGCTATCATTTCCTTCATTTATTTTTCATTTATTTCTGATCTGATCTTTATGATTTATTTCCTTCTGCTAACTTTGGGGGTTTTTTGTTCTTCTTTCTCTAATTGTTTTAGGTATAAATTTAGGTTGTTTATTTGAGATGTTTATTGTTTCTTGAGGTAGGATTGCCATAAACTTCCCTCTCAGAGCTTTTTTGCTGCATCCCATAAGTTTTGGGTCATCGTGTTTTCATTGTCATTTGTTTCTAGGTATTTTTTTATTTCCTCTTTGATTTCTTCAGTGATCGCTTGGTTATTTATTAGTGTATTGCTTAGCCTCCATCATTGCTTTCACTTTATTTCCTAGATCTACATATATATATATAGTGCATGTGTATATATATATATATATATATATATATACATATATATACACACATATGTATGCTTATCCATATAGAGAAAGTGAGAGAAACAGAGAATTCTCATTAGGCCTAAATTATGAAACAAGGACCTTCCATTTTATGCTTCAAATTCTACAGGTCTCTTTAAGATGCTGCAGAAAGACTTTCTCAAAACAGGGGATTGTTACTATTGCTTCAGAAAGAATGTTCTGGTTATCACATGTTTCACATGCTATCATGTCTGCACAATCTTGATAGACGTGAATCAGATTTTCAAAACTCATTGTTAAACAGAGGTTCCCAATCTACAGGGTAAAATACAATCTCCTCACTCTAAGAATAAAAATGTAAAAATAAAATCTTTTCTGTCCCGATGTGTCCAGTTTCAGCCTCTCCCCCACTCCCCACCCCAGCCATAATTACTTTGCTCAGATGCCACACCAAACCACTAATCCCAACTCTGTGCCTTGTTCACCTCTGTGAGATTGCACCTGTTGAGTCCTCTGCCCAAAATTCCCTCCCCATCAGTTTGCTTGGAAAATCCCTTTCATATTTTAGTTCACATTTCAATCTTATCCTTACCTGGTAAGCCTTTCTTGATGCACCTACATAGTTGTGAGTCCCTCATTTATATGATCACTGTACTTATTTTATCCCCAGTAACTTCATTGCCTTAAAACATTGTTCCTATCTCTCTCTATATATATATAGATCCTCTTCTAGTAGAGGTTGCAGAATCCTGTGTCTGTGTTTTAATACATCTCTGCTTTTGTCTTAGAACATTCCCTGCTCTTCTAGGAGCAGATATTTGTATTATTTGCCTTTGTTTTGTAGTACATCTTCTCAACTCCCTTACTCTTCCTCTTCACCTTTCAACATCTCTCTCCATTAGCATGCTACTTTCAACTATAAACATGATCTTGTCTTCTTTATGTTACAAAATCTGTCCTAGTACCCCCTTGCTCCTCCAATGAACTCCTTATTATTCTCCTTTACCTGGGCTCCTAATTCAAGAATAGTCCACACCTGCTATTTCAACTGCCTTGCCATTTAGACACTCCTTAATTATTTGCAATCTGGCCTCTAACTGCACCTCTGCTTGCAGTTGCCTTCACAAAGATCGTTATTTCTTTGCAATATGTGCACACACACACTCTTTCATGCACGTGCCTGCACACATGTATGTATATACACCAGTAAGCGTATATAAATATAAGATTTTAAGCAACTCTTATCACCCTTCATCATTCACCACATTCCCTCCTTGAATTCTTGATCCCTCATCCTTCAGGGTCTTATACTTTCCTCCTTCTGGCTGAGAAGCAGTGTAGTGAAGGACAGGAGATGACACTTACCTCACACTTAGGATTAACTGGTGTTCTCTCTTACGCCCAGAGCAAACTAAAAGCAGCTGACTGGGAGGAGATTCCCTGGTTTGCCTACATACTTCTGTTCCCACCTGTAAGTTCCATACTCACCACCAAGAGTCAGCTGTGTTTATGACCAAACACATTTTTGCCATTTTGGGCTTTTTATTATAATAACACATTTTAACTAAATAATATGTAAACCAATAAAGTATGAATGCAAAAGTAATATAATTATTTCTTTCATGGAAACTAAATCGAAAAGATTTGAGGAAGGCAATTTGCAAGAAACAGAACACACAGATCCTATTGAATTTGAGTGAGACATTAGTTGTAGAGGAAAAAAAATCGTAAAATTCATGACTCAACACTTGGCTGTGCTCTCTGAATTCTCATACATCCTCTATACATCTCCTAGAAGCACCTGCTCTGTTTGCCCTGTCTCATGACCATACCTTAACTTGGGTTCCAGTACTTCACGGTCCCTGGGCTCCTGGCCTGAGAACTTGCACACATGTCTGGAATGTTTGCACACTGTATTGTGTCATCTGCCTGCTCTGACTGCCTTTTGAATGCCTCACCCCACCGTATACTCCACTGCTGGTAGAAGCACTCCCTGTGAAATATCTTCAAGAGCCACTGCTATTACTTTGACTTTCTGGAAATATCATCACTGCCTGAAATTCCCTACTGATGTTTTTTTTTTAAACTAGACTAGGCCTTTTGCATGAGTTGTGGCCCAAATATGCAACAGTGCCCTCTTGATGCCAGATGGAGGACTGCCTGCCCCCTTCCTTCATCTAACTAGGTTGATACCCTGCTCTACCACCAGCTTCTTCTTATCCTGTGTCTCCCTTGCTGCTGAGAGCTCAGCATGGCTTTGCTTTTATTAACTCGTATGGTGATAGTTAGCAGCTGCTACATTATTAATGATGAATTTGTTGATCCCATTTAATAAGCCCTAAGGGCAGGTAATATATGGGACAGCCACACTCAATAGCAGAAAGAGAGTGAAAGCAGGGCTTAGCTGCAGCTTGACGTTGAAACAGGGAGAAAGCCAGGGAGAGGTCATTCCCTGGGTCAGCTCATGGTGATCTTGTGGGCCAAGAGGTAGGGAAGGGCAGGGTCTGCAATGGAGGTGTCCATCAAAAAGAAAGCACAGAACCATCAAAATCAGGCATCCCTACAACTCTAGGGTACATGAGTGTTAACATTCCCCATTAATAGGGAGACAAATACAAAGAGGGAAGGATGAACATATGGAAAAATCAGCAGGGAAAAAAGTGTTTCTTTCCTCATGAGGAGCTGAAAAATTAATAGTAGGTGGTGGGGTGTACTGTTAATGAAGAAAATAGTAAAAGAACCTTATGGAAAGTGTCAGTGAGGTCAGTGATAAGAGCTGAAGGGACTTTATAACCACCCAACATCCTCACGGATATTGAAGTCAGGAATAAAAGTTTAGGAACCATACGGAGTGCAATTATGTGTGATACTAATGGAAAAGGAAAAAGCAATCTTTTGGGGGTGATTCACACAGTGAGTAATTGACTCTGGGTTTGGACTGTAATTGCAGCAATGGTACCTCTGGACAAAATGATGAGACTTTAGGGGCTGCAATCAGGCAGGTCTCTGATCCAGCAGCTTCCTGGGGGATCCAGTGTAGCTTCACAGGGTAGAGCTTTGCCCCTGTCCTTATCTGTCCTCCTGAACCCTGAGTCTGAAAGCCCAACTCCCTGCCTGCAGCCTCACAAAAGCAGGTCAATACAAGAATGGGCAGAGGCAAACCCCCAGTAGTGGAGATTGAAACAGTAATCTCTGTGTGTGTGTGTGTTTGTGTGTGTGTGATGGGGCTGGGGGGCGTATTCAGAGAAGCTCAAGAATTTGTGCACTCCTGTAAGTTTCCATAATTCCTGCTTCAAGATGGCCACACTCCTTGTTCTCTCCAAAAGCCACAATTTACCCACTTAGTGCCTTGGCTCACACTATGCTTCCCAACCTAAAATGCACTCCCTTCCTCCAACAGGCCCCTCTCAAGATTAAGAACAACTATGACTCCTTCAGTAAGCTTCTTCCAGCTACTCTAATCCACAGAGCACCTCTCTACCAGGGTTTCCTACAGTCCTTGGGGTCTAGTAAACAACGGTACTACCTTGATTACAGTTTGAGTCTTATCACCCTAAAAGATCATATAAGCTTCTTAAAAACCAGAGCCATATCCCCAACAATATCCAGCACACACTAGAGGCATTAATTGCCCAGTGAATACATATTGATCAATTGATTATTTAACTCACTTAGCACTTTCACATTCCTTGGCTTAGGTATTTGATGGTTAGGAAAAAATTCGGTGGAAGTCAAACTGATTTTATTCTAATTAATGAGGAATAGAAATGAGACAAATGGTTTCTTTGGAGCCGTAAAAAAAAGACTTGAAAAAAATAAAATGGCCAATCACATAAAAAAAGATGTTAAACCTCATTAGTAATCAAAAATATGTATTTTTAAACAAAATACCATTTCTCACCCATCAATTTTGCAAACAGAAAAATCGAGGATTTTCCCCAATGTGGGGAAGTGGGCATTAACACATATTATATACTTTGATGGGATGTGAATAGAATCTTTTTGGAACTTAATCTAATAGCTTTTCTGTTTTTCAAAATTAGCAAGTCTACTTTTATGAACCTGTCCTACAGAGAAATGAACACTTGGTACAAAAGCATAAATATCAAGATGATTTTTGCCCTAGAGAAAAATTGAAAACATGCTAAATGCCCATCTGTAACATATTGGTTAAATAAATCCAGAGGTGTCCATTATTATAGGACACTGTGGAACAAAAAAGAATGAAGGCAACTGATGAGGAAGGATCATCCAGGTACACATGTGGGCAATAAATTAAGCAGCTCATAAGAGTTGTATACATATAAATGACCCCATTTAAGTTTAGAATTTGTATGAATGTATGTATATATATGAATATGTATCTGTATCTACATATATAAGTGCATAGAAAGAGAGCTGAAAGGATACATAACAAAGTGTCAACAGCAGTTAGCATCCTCTATAGCATGGAATTAGGAGGGGAAATGGAGAAGAGCTCTGTACGCTTCCATACAAAACACAGAGTTGAACACAAAATAGGGAACTAGATCTAAGGGACTTCAGTACAAGCCCTCAAGACAAGTTTTCTCCCCATGCAATGAATGCATCAAGGACAGTTTGCCCAGGTGTCGTATATATTCTGCTTCAGTCAGCGTCTGCACTGCCCCCTACTGGGAGCATCACGGCACTGTGAATTCATGTCACCCAGAGGCCACCTTTGCCTTCCCAACCTCAAAAGCTGCTCTGCCGTTTCACACTTCAGTCCTAGTCTTTGTTCAGGACCCTTGTGCTGCCTCAATCCACATTGATCTCACCTCCTCAGAACTCCTATGGCATATGCTTGCATCAATCAATTGACAATTAATTATGAATGATTTTGTGGCTTTGGAGGAGTAACTTTCAAATGAGCTACTAAGCAATTCCTATACTGTAATGTTTACAGTTTTGTTGTGTGACTCTCTAGCAAGTAGCAGAAATACAGAAACTGAGTCTCTCCTTCCCTGCCCCCCTTTGTATCCACTTTTCTTAATTCTCATTCCCCCACCATTCTGGGATTGCCTCACTCAAAATGAGAACACACAACACTCATTTAGGTGGAAACCATGGATCTTTCTCCCAACTTTGGAAGTCACAGTTCCCCCTGAGGTACAAAGGCAATGTGGCACTTTAATTAACATTAAGGCCTTCTCCTCGGACCTCATGGCAATAGAGGAACTAAACTGAACTGCTTGTGACAAACTGAACTCGGCAAATTAGAGAGCCTAAAATCTCATAGGTGAGCTCAGCTGGAGTTAATGTAACCATATGAAAAATAAACACTGTAATAACTCCATTGTAATAATGAAGTCCTATTTCAAGTTTTAATTTGGGGTATTGTGCCTCTGAGTTTAAAAATCTGGGAAAGTAGCTCTTGTGAGCTGGTCAGTTAGTTTGAATCCATTACTCGGTCTCCACTCAAAGGAAGGTCAGACCACCTAGGATTACAGTTGGCCCTGGGGCAGTGTGGACTCTGCTCAGTAGGACCGTTCCCCAGGGCTTCTGATTGCTGTGTTCCTGGAAAGGAAGGGGGGCTGCTACAGAGTCTCAAGGTCCTCTGGGTCTTCTCTGTTTCCTACTATCTCTGCTTTTACTCAACCATCTTCACTCCCCCACCTCCTCCAACTCCTAGAATTTCATTATAGATGCACAATACATTTTTAATGAATTAAATTAACATTTTGGCAACATTAGAGAAATAAAATGTCTGCCTTTGGATAAATGTGAAATAAAGAGTGACTGCCTAAAATTTAGGTGTTATGGGAGAAAGAGAGAGAGAGAGAGAGAGAGAGAGAGAGAGGGGTTGAGAGAAATGTCTGATTGGAAATCTACAAGTCTATAGTTGAAAAGTAGAAGATAATAAACAGGTAGACATGAGGAAGATCATAAGGGTTATATATCCATGCTGAGAAATCTGAATTGATCATTTAAAGAGCCAGTGAAAGATTTTAAATAAGGAAATGACATGACCAAAAGTTTGCTTTAGGAAGCCACCTGTGCTAAGGCAAGTCCAGGGGCTGCAAGTGAGGGGAACTTTGGAAGATGTTGGGTAGGATCCGGAGGGCCTGGAGCCCAGCCTGGGGACTGGAAGTGTGACTGTAGTACACAGAGATGGAGAGTCCAAGGGGTTGTTTGGATGGGAAAGAAGGGGGTTCTGTTTGGGACATGGTAATTTTGAGGTGCTGCTTGGGAAAAAGTAAGGCAGGGCACCTAAAGCACAAGTCCAGAAGTGTAGGCTGCACTGAGTTAGAGATGTAAGAGTCAAGGATTAAGAGGCAGAGCTGCAGCCCAGAGAGTAATGAGGCCACCAAAAGAGGGTCAAGTAGAAAACATTGAAGATGCAACACTTAAGAACACTCAATTTTTAAGTCAGGCAGAAAAAAGTCCCTTTTGACTTTTCCTTTCATCCCCTCATTTAATTTAAATTTAATGACTGTCCCGGCTTTCTTTACATCTGAGATGAGTCACCTCCCCTTTCGAGTGCCCATGCCACCTCACACCTCAGTGCGTTTCTCAGGCTCACTTCTCATTTCTGCCAACACCATACCTTGACACATTCTTTTTTCTTTGTGCCTCCTCTGGCTTTGCATTAAGTCCCTCTGAATATTTATCATTTCCTTGGAGTGTTTGTATGTGGATGGGGTGGGGGTTTCTGAGGCAGGGGAGGTCAAGGCAGGAAGTGAAGTCAGTCCCATTGCTTAGAAATTGGTATCAAATAAGAAACAATTCTCCACCCCCATCCTTCCTGGTGATAGTTTATAATCTACAGCCAATGCTTTCTCCATCTTATAGGTACTATTATATCTACATCAAAGGTTCCTCATCCCAAGGAGCTGAAACCTCAGGTGTTCCCAGTATGATCAAGCCTTCTGACATAATTTCTAGGCACTCTTTAGATAAATGAATGCCAATTCATCTGAATCTACAATACTAGGATTTAAAGCATTAATGAAATAAAGCAATTGAACACTTCAGTATAAGATTTTCAGATGCTTCCCCACACATTCAGAAGACACCCAGGCATGTACACAACTCAAAGATGATTCTTCCTCCAAAATTCTACCTGGAGCAGAGCCAGGGCTGCCACACAAGACACAAGCACAATAGCAAACCCACCCGGGCTGACTTCCAGAGAAATAACCTGTGAACATTCTGTCTGTCTGTCTCTCTCCTTCCCTAGCTGAGAATGAGAGTAAATCTTTCTGTAACACAGGCATCAGAAGGCAGCTGATATATAAATCTACTCAAGTGAAAACTTTACCCTCAGGTGGGCCCAGGAGGCAGAAAGCTGTAACTGCAGAGGCAGGGTTGGCAATCCTTTGTTCAAGTGGAGGAGGAGCATTTCTACAGAGGAGCAGCAACACTGAAACACAAAAGTGAAGAGCAAGATGAGGACCTGGTTAGAAATCTAAACATGCCATGAAAAAGAAGAAGAACAAGAGAAAATGAGAAGGACAGCTCAAGTATCTGGAAACCTGATTTGAGAAAGCACATTGAAAGGGACTCGGCTGAATAGTGCAAAAAGAATACATTTTCTAGTAAATGGATGTGATGAATTTTAAAACATGAGGCTGTGAGGCCAAAAAGATATCAAGTATTGGCAAGTGGTAGGGAAGTACCCACCACTCCCCTGATTGGGTGTGTAGTCCAAGTCCGGAGCCTCAGGGAGCAGCCTAGAGCCCGGCCTGAGCAGTCCAGTATGCCCAGCATCAGTGGCCTCATTCCCCTTTGAGGCTGCCTGTCAATCACGCCCCCGAGGGAGCTCGACTGTGTGAGAACCATCCTTCCCAAGGCACTCCTTCCATTTTCCTCACTAAACCTGCCTCCACCATAGGGATGCACACAGATTGCTCACATTAGGAAGCAAATTGATTATGAACTGAGTTTTGTCTACCAACAATTTTTAATATGTAATCTTGTCATGAGTGAACGAAAGTCATTAATAATACAGTAAGCAAAATGTGCTACAGTTAACCTTAAATTATAACTTACAAAGAGCATTCTTGCAGTTTCTTCTTTGATTTATGAGCTCAGTTTATTCTATGCAAATTCATGCACAGTTTCTAATAAGAGGGAGGAGGAAAGATAAAGGAGCTTTGAATATTTTATAAGCTTTTTCCACTTACCTTAATTTAGAATTATGAGACTGAATATGTAAGTAGAGAATAATTACCTATTACCAGTCTCCACATAGTTTATCTATTTCAGTTCTGAACATCCTGAGCGATGCAAAGCATAACTGTTTTACTATCTGGACCACTGTGAATATGATAATTAGGCCTCCTTCAACGTTACTTGTTGCTGACACATGAGAAGATAGACATTGTAATATAACCAGACAGTCCTGCGCTGTTGTTTCATATCCCTTTTTAAAATAATATACTGGACAGTCAATATTTCATTCATTGCACATAAAGTGAACATTTTAAAGAGGTTTGTGCCCTGAAAAATTTCCTTGCTGTTCTTCTCCTATTGCTGCATTCTGTGAGCTCCAGGAATAAGGAATTAAGTAAATGGAATTCTATTGAAAGAGGTGAGATTGATGGTCTGGCAGATAGAGAGCACATTCCTTCCCCCTTCTCTCCACCCACACCCAATCCCTCTTCATACACACTTACTCCATGTCCCAAATTTCCACTCACCACCCATAGGCACAGGCCATGTAGATATCAGAGAAAATTTTAATTCAAAAAGATACCTGCACCCTGTGTTTATCACAGGATTATTTACAATAGCCAAGACATGGATGCAACCTAAATGTCCATCGACAGATGAATGAATAAAGAAGATGTGGTATATATACACAATGGAATATTACTCAGCCACACAAAAAAATGAAATAATGCCATTTGCAGCAACACGGATTGACCTAGAGATGAAGTCCGACAGAGAAAGACAAATATATGATATCTCATATGCAGAATCAAAAAAAAAAATGATCCAAATGAACTTATTTACAAAACACAAGCAGACTCACAGAATTAGAAAAAAAACTACTGGTTACCAAAGGAGAAAGGTGGCAGGGGAGGGGTAAATTGGGAGCTTGGGATTGACATGTACACACTACTATATTTAAAATAGATAACCAACAAGGACCTACTGTATAGCACAGGGAACTCTGCTCAATATTCTGCAGTAACCTAAATGGGAAAAGAACTTGAAAAAGAATAGATACATGTATATGTATAACCGAATCACTTTGCTGTACACCTGAAACTAACACAACATTATAAATCAACTATACATCAATTAAAAAAAGAATAAATAAATAAATAAAATGGGGGGAAAAGAAAGAAAGAAAGCACAGGGTTTAGGAGATCTGCCAAAGACAAGCTGAAATGGATGAGGTTAGTGATGCCTCCAGGTACAAAAATGGCTGCTCAATTATTAACTGACCACAAGGGGCAGGAAAGGTTATTCAGGGATCACCAGACCTTGACTAAGTCAATAGGAGGACTTGGGTGACTGGAGAACCCGAGGCAGTGAGGCAATTTTCCGCAAGAGGCAGCGGGTGCTCTGGGAAGGACTCTCCAAGCACTCCTTAGATGTGTGCTTAGAATCAGCAGCCTGGACTAGGAGGCAATTGGCAGTTCCCAGACTTCTGGATTCACATACACACTCTTCAGGAAGTCTCTGGCAATGGTGACTTTGTTTTTAAGAAATCTGGACCTGGAAGGAATATTGAAACTGACCAGCCCACTTAATTTAGGAAATGGGAGGAAACGGATGCTCAGCTCTTCAGTGCCTGTGCACAAATATGGATTCAAAGGCAGAAGATCCTGGCCTCTGCAGCTCATCATCTGAGTCAGCCGAGCCCCCATTTGAAGGGATACAGAATATCAGATTTGTTTTTTCTTCTTAGGTTACCAGCAGAAACTCTTAAGTACCCAGTAATGTGCTGAATTATCTGAAAAGTAACATGGATTGAGAGTGAACTGTTCTTCGCATTAGTTAGGGCTCAAGGCAAGTATGGTGCCGTGGTTTCCTCTTCTATCACAGTAAATGCTGATCAAATTTAAGAGAAGGAGCAGGCAGCTTCCAATAAAGGAAGAAAAAAGGTTTTTCTCTCCCGGTAAATTGTATCATTGGATTTTGTGATAATTAGCACTTCATATTGTATTATAGTGATGGTGTCAGACCAACAGCCAAACAGAATTAATGAGTTAAATATCTGTCAGCAGGAAGCTTCTGGTCTGATTAAGGGCACTGCAGGTGTGTGTGTCCATCTATTTCTTTTCTTTTTTTTTCATTGTGGTCAGTATATTGAATTGTCGAAGAGACCGTCATACTATTAGCATCAATTATCAATGAGTGAAGAAAATTATAATCCCTTCTCTTGATCAAGGGAGAGAACAATAATTAACATAATAAGAAAAACAGGCACAGGAAAATGAAAATTTAAAACATCCTCTTTAGTGTCGAAGTGAATGAATGAATTATGCCTCAAATCATTCATTCCTGTCCAACTGCTGCTTCAAAATAACATCGTAGTTTTGTGACATAAAAATTTTCATTAGTGAGTTAATTCTGGGGAAAGTGAAATTTACCAAGTTGTGCTCTGTCTTTCACTTTACATACATTGTTCATTTCATCCTTACCTCAGCCCTATGAGTATATCCTTTCATTCTATTTCAACTGAGGAAAGGCAACATGAAACAGAACTGCCAATCCTTTATTCTAACAACTAATATTTATGAAACACCTTCCCTGAGTCTAATTACATACTGAGCACAGATTAAGAAAAGGTGTAGCAGAAGGGGAAAATGCCAGCTGTACCATAAAGGACATTTGAATGAAGTTTCAGTTATAAAGAAAAATATGAGGGGAAATAGATAAAAAATGAAAATAAAAGAGGGAAATAATGATATGGCACAATGTAATATCAAAGCTGTCACAATGCATTATAGAGTTGATTGTCGAATGAGTGGCAGAGGTAGAAACTGCTATTAGTTTAAAAAAGAAAGAAGATTGCGGGCTAAAGTGGTCTGAGAAGATTGTAGGAGGAAAAGAGATTTGACTTTGGTCAGGAAGGATGATCAGGATGTGGATAAAACAAGAAGGTCAAGAGGACACGACAGGGCATTTCAGAGGGGGAGTGGGAAAGAAACATCTGCAGGGAGCAGGTACCAACTCTATTTGGGAGGCAGAGAGCCTTCAGGCTGGAGAGGAGGAGTTGTACAAATACACACTGAGTAGTAAGGCAGAAGAGGCTGGGGGTGTGCAGTAGAGCCTTGAAGAGAGAAGAATTTGAATTGTATTATTTTAGAAAAATTAAATCATCCCCATTTAATCAAATTTCTTTTGGCACCTGCTTACATTTAATTGCCCTAACTGATCATATGGGCTAGCAGCTTTATACTTGGCCTCTCAGATAGCATTCTCTATCATTACTACTATGCTCATACAAAATATTTTCAAAAGTAGCTTTATACTCCACAAATCCAGTGGCTTCCAACAGTTTTTGATCATATACACTTACCAGGAAAAAAAATTGAGCTAACTGACCCCATATAAATAAATAAACAGATTAGACAGACAGTAAACAAACATATATATGTATACATATATACATACTATAAATATGTACACTCATTATAAAACTTACAGTAAACCATATTTTTTAAATGAGAAAAAAATGAAATGACCAATATTTACATTTTAATTTTATTATGTAATTATAATTTAATGTTGACCTTTTGCTGAAATTGAAAATATTCATGGTAATATTTTCAGTGAAAGCCTTCAGACTAAATATGCTTCCCATTTCAAAGAGTCTTGGTTTAATACATTGTGATAGAACAATTGTAAGGTCCAGCAATGATTTCAGTTTGTTTTGATCCTTGGCTTTCATAGCTGCTCTAACTGTAATAGGAATATCATGAAGATACAGAATGCCCATCGATGAAGGCATAATCTCAACTCTGCTGACTAGTCATGAAATCACTTTTCAATCCTATGTACCCAATGAGCAAAAGTATAGAATTTTGCTACTCAACTTCTAGCTTATCTAATGTCCAAACAGGTTAGAGAAATTTTCTTGATATTTCCAATGTTCTTATGTGAGAGTTTGTGTTTTTTTTAACTTTTTATTTCATATTGGAGTATAGTTGATTAACAATGTTGTGTTAGTTTCAGGTGTACAGCAAAGCGACTCAGTTATACATATACATGTATCTATTCTATTTCAAAATATTTTCCCACTTAGGTTGTTACATAATATTGAGCAGATATCCCTGTACTATACAGTAGGTCCTTGTTGTTTATCCATTTTAAATATAGCAGTGTGTACATGTCAATCCCAAACTCCCTAACTACCCCTCCCATTTTCAAGGTTTGTTTACTTTCCAAATCTTTGGCTGACCAATGAGTGGGAAGATCAGTTTTATTTATTTATTTTTTTAAGTTTATTAATTTAGATCAATTTTAGATCTTCACCTGGCAGAGGGATGAGGAAGACTGAGGCTCTACCATGTCCTCACTAGGCAGTTCTCTGGGGCTTGTACTGTTAACATGACTTTTAGTGCACAGTATCCTCACAGGATTATTATCAGTCACTAGTCTATGAAGCGTGGTTTAGGTAAAAGAAGATAATGTAATCCACAAATCCACTTACCTGGGCATATATAAACTAAAAGAGAATAAAGCAGCAATGGTACCCAACCCAACCCTCTGAACTATGGAATGAATCCTCATCCTCCACTCTGATACCTCAAGGTCACTGCGAATCACGTGACTGACTTAAAGACTGAGAAAGGGCTCCCATGTCAAATGAAAACTTAACTGTTAGTAATTTTATCCTTTTGCTAGTATCAGTTCTGATATTCTCTTTTCACACCTCAATGAATCATCTTATTTTGTGAGCATCTCTGAATGTGAGCATCACTCTGGAAACAATTGCTCTGCACCGGTTTTGAGTGTGTGGCAAATAAAGGCAAAGAAGTTTGTGATTCGACCTAATATCACAGTCATTCTGTGCTGATGTCCACATCATTAGAAACAGGTCTCTCCACTCACATCCCTTGTGCCCGATAGAGGATTGTTGTACATCAAGAATTCACAAGATGTATATGCAGATATGTCAGAATCTCCAATGAAATTTCTACTTCATTTTTCAAGTGTCTTTTTCCATTCCCTGACCACCCCACTCCCACAAACTTAGCACAATAACATAACTTTAGTATACATTCAATTTATATTTTAGACTTAATTTTAATCTAATGTGCTTCCCCAGAGTAATGAGTGGTTAGCTCAAGCAAATGCTCACAGGCACACATACAAACCAATGTAGAGATGCAAGTTATTCTTCAGACAGAAATGTTACCTAAGGGAACCCTAGCCCAAATATAGCCAAAGAACATGCAATACAATGTCAGAAAAGTCTGCTACCAGTTATTCTTATCAGGCTCATTTTTAAAAATTTTTAACTCTTTTTTTATTTTTTAAACATCTTTATTGGAGTATAATTGCTGTACAAAGGTGTGTTAGTTTCTGCTTTATAACAAAGTGAATCAGTTGTACATATACATACGTCCCCATATGTCTTCCTTCTTGTGCCTCCCTCCCTTCCACACTCCTTATCCCACCCCTCTCGGTGGTCACAAAGCACTGAGTTGATCACCCTGTGCTGTGCGGCTGCTTCCCACTAGCTATCTATTTTACATTTGGGAGTATATATATATCCATGCCACTCTCACACTTTGTCACAGCTTACCCTTCCCCCTCCCCATATCCTCAAGTCCATTCTCTAGTAGGTTTCTGTCTATTTCCATCTTGCCCCTAGGGTCTTCAAGACCATTTTTTTTTCTTTACCTTTTTTTTTTTTCAGATTCCATATATATGTGTTAGCATACAGTATTTGTTTTTTTCTTTCTGACTTACTTCACTCTGTATGACAGACTCTAGGTCCATCCACCTCACTACAAATAACTCAATTTTGTTTTTCCTTATGGCTGAGTAATATTCCATTGTATATATGTGCCATATCTTCTTTAACCATTCATCTGTTGGTGGACATTTGGGTTGTTTCCATGTCCTGGCTATTGTAAATACAGCTGCAATGAATATTTTGGTACATGACTCTTTTTTTTTTTAACATCTTTATTGGAGTATAACTGTTTTACAATGGTGTGTTAGTTTCTTCTTTACAACAAAGTGAATCAGTTATACATATACATGTGTTCCCATATCTCTTCCTTCTTGCATCTCCCTCCCTACCACCCTCCCTATCCCACCCGTCTAGGTAGTCACAAAGCACTGAGCTGATCTCCCTGTGCTCTGCGGCTGCTTCCCACTAGCTATCCACCCTACGTTTGGTAGTGTATATACGTCTATGCCACTCTCTTACTTCATCACAGCTTACCCTTCCCCCTCTCCATATCCTCAAGTCCATGCTCTAGTACGTGTGTACTTTATTCCTGTCCTACCCCTAGTCTCTTCATGACATTTTTTTTTCTTAGATTCCATATATATGTGTTAGCATACAGTGCTTGTTTTTCTCCTTCTGACTTACTTCACTCTGTATGACAGACTCCAGGTC
>NC_041232.1:50662309-50672192 GCF_002837175.3 Physeter macrocephalus | reverse complement strand
CTCCATAGTGGCTGTATCAATTTACATTCCAACCAACAGTGCAAGAGGGTTCCATTTCTCCACACCCTCTCCAGCATTTATTGTTTCTAGATGTTTTGATGATGGCCATTCTGACCAGTGTGAGATGATATCTCATTGTAGTTTTGATTTACATTTCTCTAATGATTAATGATGTTGAGCATTCTTTCATGTGTTTGTTGGCAATCTGTATATCTTCTTTGACAAAATGTCTATTTAGGTCTTCTGCCCATTTTTGGATTGGTTGTTTGTTTTTTTTGATATTGAGCTTCATGAGCTGCTTGTAAATTTTGGAGATTAATCCTTTGTCAGTTGCTTCATTTGCAAATATTTTCTCCCATTCTGAGGGTTGTCTTTCCATCTTGTTTATGGTTTCCTTTGTTGGGCAAAAACTTTTAAGTTTCATTATGTTCCATTTGTTTATTTTTGCTTTTATTTCCATTTCTCTAGGAGGTGCGTCATAAAGGATCTTGCTGTGATTTACATCCTAGAGTGTTCTGCCTATGTTTTCCTCTAAGAGTTTGATAGTGTCTGGCGTTACATTTAGGTCTTTAATTCATTCTGAGTTTAGTTTTGTGTATGGTGTTAGGGAGTGTTCTAATTTCATTCTTTTACATGTAGCTGTCCAGTTTTCCCAGCACCACTTATAGAAGAGCCTTTCTTTTCTCCACTGTATATTCTTGCTGCCGTTATCAAAGATTAGGTGACCATATGTGCATGGGTTTATCTCTGGTCTTTCTATCCTGTTCCATTGATCTATATTTCTGTTGTTGTTCCAATAACATAGTCTTTTTTTTTTTTAGTAATTGTTGAATGACTGAATGTTTTTTTCTTTTTTTTTGAATTTTTAAACTTTATTTTATTTATTTTTTATACAGCAGGTTCTTATTAGTCATCGATTTTATACACATCAGTGTAAACATATCAATCCAATCGCCCAATCCATCACACCACCATCCACAACCCCCAATGGCTTTCCCCACTTGGTGTCCATACGTTTGTTCTCTACATCTGTGTCGCAACTTCTGCCCTGCAAACCGGTTCATCTGTACCAATTTTCTACGTTCCACATACATGTGTTAATATATGATATTTATTTTTCTCTTTCTGACTTACTTCACTCTGTATGAGTCTCTAGATCCATCCAAGTCTCAACAAATGCCCCAATTTCCTTCCTTTTTATGGTGGAGTAATATTCCATTGTATATATGTACCACATTTTCTTTATCCATTTGTCTGTTGATAGGCATTTAGGTTGCTTCCACGACCTGGCTATTGTAAATATTGCTTCAATGAACATTGGGGTGCATGTGTCTTTCTGAATTATGGTTTTCTCTATTTAGGTCTTCTGCCCATTTTTCTATTGTGTTGTTTTTTTCTTTTATATTGAGCTGCATGAGCTGTTTATATATTTTGGAGATGAACCCTTTGTGCGTTGATTAGTTTGCAAATATTTTCTCCCATTCTGAGGGTTGTCTTTTCATCTTGTGTATGGTTTCCTTTGCTGTGCAAAAGCTTTTAAGTTTCATTAGGTCCCATTTGTTTATTTCTATTTTTATTTCCATTACTCTAGGACATGGATCAAAAAAGATCTTGCTGTGATTCATGTCAAAGAGTGTTCTTCCTATCTTTTACTCTAAGAGTTTTATAGTGTCCAGTCTTACATTTAGGTCTCTAATCCATTTTGAGTTTATTTTTGTGTATAGTGTTAGGGAGTGTTCTAATTTCATTCTTTTACATGTAGCTGTCAGTTTTCCCAGCACCACTTATTGAAGAGACTGTCTTCTCCATTGTATATGCTTGTTTCCTTTGTCATAGATTAATTGTCCATAGGTGCATGGGTTTATCTCTGGGCTTTCTATCTTGATCCATTGATCTATGTTTCTGCTTTTCTGCCAGTACCATAGTGTCGTGATCACTGTAGCTTTGTAGTATAGTTGGAAGTCAGGGAGTCTGATTTCTCCTGCTCTGTTTTTTTTCCCTCAAGACTGCTTTGGCTATTTGGGGTCTTTTTTGTCTCCATACAAATTTTAAGATTTTTTGTTCTAGTTCCAT
Source organism: Physeter macrocephalus (assembly GCF_002837175.3). NCBI lineage: Eukaryota > Metazoa > Chordata > Mammalia > Artiodactyla > Physeteridae > Physeter > Physeter macrocephalus. The sequence continues at coordinate 50,670,119 of NC_041232.1, read as the reverse complement.
AAAAAATGCCATTGGTAATTTGATAGGGATTGCACTGAACTGTAGATTGCTTTGGGTAGTATAGTCATTTTCACAATATTGATTCTTAAAATCCAAGAACATGGTATATCTCTCCATCTTTTCGTATCATCTTTAATTTCTATCATCAGTGTCTTATAGTTTTCTGCCTACAGGTCTTTGGTCTCCCTAGGTAGGTTTATTCCTAGGTATTTTATTCTTTTTGTTGCAATGCTAAATGGGAGTGTTTCCTTAATTTCTCTTGCAGAGGTGTCATCATTAGTGTATAGGAATGCAAGAGATTTCTGTGCATTTATTTTATATCCTGCCACTTTACCAAATTCATTGATTAGCTGTAGTAGTTTTCTGGTGGCATATTTAGGAATCTCTATGTATAGTATCATGTCACCTGCAAACAGTGACAGGTTTACTTCTTCTTTTTCAATTTGTATTCCTTTTATTTCATTTTCTTCTCTGATTGTTGTAGCTAGGACTTCCAAAATTTTGTTGAATAGTAGTGGTGAGAGTGGACATCCTTTTCTTTTTTGATCTTAGAGGAAATGCTTTCAGTTTATCACCATTGAGAATGATGTTTGCTGTGGGTTTCTCCTATATGGCCTTTATTATGTTGAGGTAGATTCCTCTAGGCCCACTTTCTGGAGAGTTTTTATCATAAGTCGGTATTGAATTTTGTCAAAAGCTTTTTCTGAGTCTATTGAGATGATCATATGGTTTTTATTCTCAATTTTTTAGTATGGTGTATCACATTGACTGATTTGCTTATATTGAAGAATCATTGCATCCCTGGGATAAATCCCACTTGATCATGGTGTATGGTCCTTTCAATGTGTTGTTGGATTCTGTTTGCTGGTATTTTGTTGAGGATTTTTGCATCTATATTCATCAGTGATATTGGTCTGTAATTTTCTTTTTTTTGTAGTATCTTTGCCTGGTTTTGGTATCAGAGTGATGGTGGCCTCATAGAATGAGTTTGGGAGTGTTCCTTCCTCTGCAATTTTTTCGAAGAGTTTGAGAAGGATGGGTGTGATCTCTTCTCTAAATGTTTGATATAATTCACCTGTGAAGCCTTCTGGTCCTGGACTTTTGTTTATTGGAAGATTTTTAATCACAGGTTCTACTGCATTACTTGTCATTCACCTATTCATATTTTCTATTTCTTCCTGGTTCAGGCTTGGAAGTTTATACCTTTCTAAGAATTTGTCCATTTCTTCCAGGTTGTCCATTTTATTGGCATAGAGTTGCTTGTAGCAGTCTCTTAGGGTGCTTTGTATTTCTGTGGTGTCTGTTGTAACTTCTCCTTTTTAATTTCTAATTTTATTGATTTGAGTCCTCTCCTTCTTTTTATGGATGAGGCTGGTTAATGGTTTATCAATTTTGTTTATCTTCTTGAAGAACCAGCTTTTAATTATATTGATCTTTGCTATTGTTTTCTTTGTTTCTATTTCATTTATTTCTGCTCTCATCTTCATGATTTCTTTCCTTCTGCTAATTTTGGGTTTTGTTTGCTCTTCTTTCTCTAATTCCTATAGGTGTAAGGTTAGATTTTTATTTGAGATTTTTCTTGTTTCTTGAGGTAGGCTTGTATAGCTATAAACTTCCCTCTTAGAGCTGCTTTTGCTGCATCAAATAGGTTTTGGATCGTCCTGTTTTCATTGTCATTTGTCTCTAGGTATTTTTTTATTTCCTCTTTGATTTCTTCAGTGATCTCTTGTTTATTTAGTAATGTATTGTTTAGCCTCCCTGTATTTGTCTTTTTTACATTTATTTTTCCCTGTAATTCATTTCTAATCTCATAGTGTTGTGGACATAAAAGATGCTTGATATGATTTCAATTTTCTTAAATTTACTGAGGTTGATTTGTGATCCAAGATGTGATCTATCCTGGAGAGTGTTCCGTGCACACTTGAGAAGTGTAATCTGCTGTTTTTGGATGGAATGTCCTATAAATACCAATTAAATCTATCTGGTCTATTGTGTCATTTAAAGCTTTTGATTCCTTATTTATTTTCATTTTGGATGATCTGTCCATTGGTGTAAGTGAGGTGTTAAAGTCTCAGCCTATTATTGTGTTACTGTTGATTTCTTCTTTCACAGCTGTTAGCAGTTGCCTTATGTATGAGGTGCTCCTATGTTTGGTGCATATATATTTATAATTGTTACATCTTCTTCTTGGATTGATCCCTTGATCATTATGCAGTGTCCTTCCTTGTCTCTTGTATCATTCTTTATTTTAACGTCTACTTCATCTGATATGAGTATTAATACTCCAGCTTTCTTTTGATTTCCATTTTCATGGATTATCTTTTTCCATCCCCTCACTTTCAGTCTGTATGTGTCCCTAGGTCTGAAGTGGGTCTCTTGTAGACAACATATATGTGGGTCTTGTTTTTGTATCCATTCAGCAAGCCTGTGTCTTTTGGTTGGAGCATTTATTCCATTCAGGTTTAAGATAATTATCGATATGTATGCTCCTATGACAATTTTCTTAATTGTTTTGGGTTTTTTTTGTAGGTCCTTTCCTTCTCTTGTTTTTTCCCATGTAGAGAAGTTCCTTTAGCATTTGTTGTAGAGCTGGTTTGGTCGTGCTGAATTCTCTTAGCTTTTGCTTGTCTGTAAAGCTTTTGATTTCTCCATCGAATCTAAATGAGATGAGATGCTTGCCAGGTAGTGTAATCTTGGTTGTAGGGTTCTTCCCTTTCATCACTTTAGTTATGTCATGCCACTTCCTCTGGCTTGTAGAGTTTCTGCTGAGAAATCAGCTCTTAACCTTATGGGAGTTCACTTGTATGTTATTTGTCATTTTTCCCTTGCTGCTTTCAATATTTTTTCTCTGTCCTTAATTTTGGCCAATTTGATTACTCTGTGTCTCGGTGTGTTTCTCCTTTGGTTTATCCTGTATGGGACTTGCTGTGCTTCCTGGACTTGAGTGGCTATTTCCTTTCCCATGTTAGGGAAGTTTTTGACTATAATCTCTTCAAATATTTTCTCGGATCCTTTCTCTCTCTCTTGTCCTTCTGGGACCCCTATAATGCGAATGTTGTTGCTTTTAATGTTGTCCCAGAGATCTCTTAGGTTGACTTCATTTCTTTTCATTATTTATTCTTTATTCTGTTCTGCAGGACTGAATTCCAGCATTCTGTCTTCAAGGTCACTTATCCGTCTTCTGCCTCAGTTATTCTGCTATTGATTTCTTCTAGTGTAGTTTACATTTCAGTTATTGTATTGTTCGTCTCTGTTTGTTTGTTCTTTAATTCTTCTAGGTGTTTGTTAAACATTTCTTGCATCTTCTTGATCTTTGTCTCTATTCTTTTCCAAGATGATGGATCATCTTCACTATCATTATTTTGAATTCTTTTTCTGTAAGGTTACCTATCTCTACTTCATTTAGTTGTTTTTCTGGGGTTTTGTCTTGTTCTTTAATCTGGTACATAGGCCACTGCCTTTTCATCATGTCTATCTTTCTGTGAATATTGTTTTTGCTCCACAGACTGCAGGATTGTAGTTCTTCTTGCTTCCACTGTCTGCCCTCTCATCCATATCTTCTTGATTACTATAGTTTTGTAGTATAGTCTGAAGTCAGGGGGTCTGATTCTTCCAGCTCCGTTATTCTTTCTCAAGATTGCTTTAGATATTTGGGATCTTTTGTGGTTCCAAACAAATTGTGAAGTTTTCTGTTCTGATTCTGTGAAAAATATCAGTGATAGTTTGATAGTGATTGCATTGAATTTGTCAATTGCTTTAGACAGTATAGTCATTTTCACAATATTTATTCTTCCAATCCGAGAACATGGTGTATGTCTCCATTTATTTGTATCATCTTTTTTTTTTTATCAGTGTCTTATTATTTTCTGTATACAGGTCTTTTGTCTCCTTAGGTAGGTTTATCCCTAGATATTTTATTCTTTTTGTTGCAGTGGTAAATAGGAGTGTTTTCTTAATTTTACTTTCAGATTTTCCATCACTATTGTATAGGAATGCAAGAGATGTCTATGCATTAATTTTGTATCCTGCTAGTTTACCAAATTCATTGATTAGCTCTAATAGTTTTCTGGCAACATCTTTAGGATTCTCTATGTATAGTATCATGTCATCTGTAAACAGTAACAGCTTTACTTCTTCTTTTTGAATTTGGATTGCTCTTATTTCTATTTCTTCTCTGATTGCTGTGGCTAAAAATTCCAAAATTATGTTGAATACTAGTGGTGAGAGTGGGCAACCTTTTCTTGCTTCTGATCTTAGTGGAAATGGTTTCAGTTTTTCACCAGTGAGGATGGTGTTGGCTGTGGGTTTGTCATATATGGCTTTTATTATACTAAGGAAAGTTCCCCTATGGCTACTTTCTGGAGAGTTTTTATCATAAATGAGTGTTGAATTTTGTCTAAAGCTTTTTCTACATCTAATGAGATGATCATATGGTTTTTATTCTTCAGTTTGGTAATATGGTGTATCACATTGAATGATTTACATATAGTGAAGAATCCTTACATTCTTGGGATAAACCCCACTTGATCATGGTGTATGATCCTTTTAATGTTTGCTTTTGATTGATCTACTCATATTTTCTATTTTTTCCTGGTTTAGTCTCAGAATGTTGTGCATTTCCACGAATTTGCCCATTTCTTCCAGGTTGTCCATTTTATTGGCATATAGTTGCTTGCCTCATAGAATGAGCTTGGGAGTGTTCCTCCCTCTGCTATATATTGGAAGAATTTGGGAAGGATAGGTGTTAGCTCTTCTCTAAATGTTTTATAGAATTCACCTGTGAAGTGATCTGGTCCTGGGCTTTTGTTTGTTGGAAGTTTTTTTTTTTTTTTTTTTTTTGTGGTATGCGGGCCTCCCTCTGCTGTGGCCTCTCCCGTTGCGGAGCAGGGGCTCCGGACGCGCAGGCCCAGAGGCCATGGCTCACGGGCCCAGCCGCTCCGCAGCATGTGGGATCTTCCCAGACCGGGACACGAACCCGGTTCCCCTGCATTGGCAGGCGGACGCGCAACCACTGCGCCACCAGGGAAGCCCCATGTTGGAAGATTTTTAATCACAGTTTCAATTTCAGTGCTTTTGATTGATCTACTCATATTTTCTATTTTTTCCTGGCTCAGTCTCAGAATGTTGTGCATTTCCACGAATTTGCCCATTTCTTCCAGGTTGTCCATTTTATTGGCATATAGTTGCTTGCTCTCATGATCCTATGTATTTCTGCAATGTCAGTTGTTACCTCTCCTTTTTCCTTTCTAGCTCTATTGATTTGAGTCTTGTCTCTTTTTTTCTTGATGAATCTGGCTAATGGTTTATCAATTTTGTTTTCCTTCTCAAAGAATCAGCTTTTAGTTTTATTGATCTGTGCTATCATTTCCTTCATTTCTTTTTCATTTATTTCTGATCTGATCTTTATGATTTCTTTCCTTCTGCTAACTTTGGGTTTTTTTGCTAACTTTGGGGTTTCTTTTTTCTTCTTTCTCTAATTGCTTTAGGTGTAAGGTTAGGTTCTTTATTTGAGATGTTTCTTGTTTCTTAAGGTAGGATTGTATTGCTATAGATTCCCCTCTTAGAACTGCTCTTTGGGTCATCGTGTTTTCATTGTCATTTATCTCTAGGTATTTTTTGATTTCCTCTTTGATTTCTGCAATGATCTCTTGGTTATTAAGTAGTGTATAGTTCAGCATCCTTGTGTTTGTATATTTTACAGATATTTTCCTGTAATTGATATCTTGTCTCATGGTGTTGTGATCAGAAAATATACTTGATACTATTTCAATTTTCTTAAATTTACCAAGGCTTGATTTGTGACCCAAGATATGATCTATCCTGGAGAATGTTCCATTAGCACTTGAGAAGCACGTGTATTCTGTTGTTTTTGGATGGAATGTCCTATTAATATCAATTAAGTCCATCTTGTTTAATGTATCATTTAAAGCTTTTGTTTCCTTATTTATTTTCTTTTGGATGATCTGCCCATTGGTGAAAGTGGGGAGTTAATGTCCCCTACTATGATTGTGTTCCTGTTGTCTTCCCCTTTTACGGCTGTTAGTATTTGCCTTATATATTGAGGTGGTCTTATGTTGGGTGCATAAATAGTTACAGTTGTTGTATCTTCTTCTTGGATTGATCCCTTGATCATTATGTAATGTCCTTCTTTGTCTCTTTGTCTCTGTCTTTGTTTTAAAGTCGATTTTGTCTGATATGACAATTGATACTCCAGCTTTCTTTGATTTCCTTTTGCATTGAATATCCATTTCTATCCCCTCACTTTCAGTCTGCATGTGTCCCTAGGTCTGAGGTGGGTCTCTTGTGGACAGCATATATACGGGTTCTTGGTTTTCTATCCATCCAGCCAGTCTATGTCTTTTGGTTGGAGTGTTTAATCCATTTACCTTTAAGGTAATTATCGATATGTATGTTCCTATTACCATTTTCTTAATTGTTTTGGGTTTGTTATTTTTTTGCAGGTCTTTTCCTTCTCCTGTGTTTCCTGCCTCGAGAAGTTCGTTTAGCATTTATTTTAAAGCTGGTTTGGTGCTGCTGAGTTCTCTTAACTTTTGCTTGTCTGTAAAGGTTTTACTTTCTCCTTTAAATCTGAATGAGATCTTTGCTGGGTAGAATTACTTTGGTTGTAGGTTTTTCTCCTTCATTATTTTAAATATGTCCGGCCACTCCCTTCTGGCTTGCAGAGTTTCTGCTGAAAGATCAGCTGTGAATCTTATGGGGGATTCCCTTGTGTGTTATTTGTTGTTTTTCCCTTCTGCTTTTAATATTGTTTCTTTGTATTTAATTTAAGATAGTTTGATTGATATGTGTCTTAGCATGTTTCTCCTTGGATTTATCCTTTATGGGACTCTCTGCCCTTCTTGGAGTTGATTGACTATTTCCTTTCCCATATTAGGGAAGTTTTCAACTATAATCTCTTCAAATATTTTCTCAGTCCCTTTCTTTTTCTCTTTTTCTTCTGAGACCCCTATAATTCGAATATTGATGTGTTTAATATTGTCCACGACGTCTCTGAGACTGTTCTTATTTCTTTTCGTTCTTTTTTCTTTATTCTGCTCTGCAGTAGTTATTTTATCTTTATAGGCTTCCTGGTGGAGGGCACTATTGCCTGTGTTTTGGTGGATGAGTCTGGATCTTTCCTTCCTGGTGGACTGGTCCACGCCTGGTTGTGTGTTTGTGGTGTCTCTGGCCTTATTAGGATTTTAGGCAGCCTCTCTGCTAATGGATGGGTTTATGTTCCTGTCTTGCTAGTTGTTTGGCATAGGGTGTCCAGGACTGTAGCTTGCTCATCGTTGAGTGGAGCTCAGTGTTGGTGTTGAGATGGAGATCTCTGAGAGATTTTTGCAGTTTGATATTACATGGAGCTGGGAGGTCTCTTGTGGACCAGTGTCCTGAACTTGGCTCTCCCACCTCAGAGGCACAGCCCTGATGCCTGGCTGGAGCATCAGTAGCCTGTCATCCACACAGCTCAGAATAAAAGGGAGAAAAGAAAGAAAAGAAAGAAAGAAAGAAAGAAAGAAAGAAAGAAAGAAAGAAAGAAAGAAAGAAAGAAAGAAAGAAAGAAAGAAAGAAAGAAAGAAAGAAAGAAAGAAAGAAAGAAAGAAAGAAAGAAAGAAAGAAAGAAAGAAAGAAAGAAAGAAAGAAAGAAAGAAAGAAAGAAAGAAAGAAAGAAAGAAAGAAAGAAAGAAAGAAAGAAAGAAAGAAAGAAAGAAAGAAAGAAAGAAAGAAAGAAAGAAAGAAAGAAAGAAAGAAAGAAAGAAAGAAAGAAAGAAAGAAAGAAAGGAAGGAAGGAAGAAGAAAGAGAGAGAGA
>NC_041232.1:50638861-50658286 GCF_002837175.3 Physeter macrocephalus | reverse complement strand
GTTGGAAGTTTTTTTTTTTTTTTTTTTTTTGTGGTATGCGGGCCTCCCTCTGCTGTGGCCTCTCCCGTTGCGGAGCAGGGGCTCCGGACGCGCAGGCCCAGAGGCCATGGCTCACGGGCCCAGCCGCTCCGCAGCATGTGGGATCTTCCCAGACCGGGACACGAACCCGGTTCCCCTGCATTGGCAGGCGGACGCGCAACCACTGCGCCACCAGGGAAGCCCCATGTTGGAAGATTTTTAATCACAGTTTCAATTTCAGTGCTTTTGATTGATCTACTCATATTTTCTATTTTTTCCTGGTTTAGTCTCAGAATGTTGTGCATTTCCACGAATTTGCCCATTTCTTCCAGGTTGTCCATTTTATTGGCATATAGTTGCTTGCTCTCATGATCCTATGTATTTCTGCAATGTCAGTTGTTACCTCTCCTTTTTCCTTTCTAGCTCTATTGATTTGAGTCTTGTCTCTTTTTTTCTTGATGAATCTGGCTAATGGTTTATCAATTTTGTTTTCCTTCTCAAAGAATCAGCTTTTAGTTTTATTGATCTGTGCTATCATTTCCTTCATTTCTTTTTCATTTATTTCTAATCTGATCTTTATGATTTCTTTCCTTCTGCTAACTTTGGGGTTTCTTTTTTCTTCTTTCTCTAATTGCTTTAGGTGTAAGGTTAGGTTCTTTATTTGAGATGTTTCTTGTTTCTTAAGGTAGGATTGTATTGCTATAGATTCCCCTCTTAGAACTGCTCTTTGGGTCATCGTGTTTTCATTGTCATTTATCTCTAGGTATTTTTTGATTTCCTCTTTGATTTCTGCAATGATCTCTTGGTTATTAAGTAGTGTATAGTTCAGCATCCTTGTGTTTGTATATTTTACAGATATTTTCCTGTAATTGATATCTTGTCTCATGGTGTTGTGATCAGAAAATATACTTGATACTATTTCAATTTTCTTAAATTTACCAAGGCTTGATTTGTGACCCAAGATATGATCTATCCTGGAGAATGTTCCATTAGCACTTGAGAAGCACGTGTATTCTGTTGTTTTTGGATGGAATGTCCTATTAATATCAATTAAGTCCATCTTGTTTAATGTATCATTTAAAGCTTTTGTTTCCTTATTTATTTTCTTTTGGATGATCTGCCCATTGGTGAAAGTGGGGAGTTAATGTCCCCTACTATGATTGTGTTCCTGTTGTCTTCCCCTTTTACGGCTGTTAGTATTTGCCTTATATATTGAGGTGGTCTTATGTTGGGTGCATAAATAGTTACAGTTGTTGTATCTTCTTCTTGGATTGATCCCTTGATCATTATGTAATGTCCTTCTTTGTCTCTTTGTCTCTGTCTTTGTTTTAAAGTCGATTTTGTCTGATATGACAATTGATACTCCAGCTTTCTTTGATTTCCTTTTGCATTGAATATCCATTTCTATCCCCTCACTTTCAGTCTGCATGTGTCCCTAGGTCTGAGGTGGGTCTCTTGTGGACAGCATATATACGGGTTCTTGGTTTTCTATCCATCCAGCCAGTCTATGTCTTTTGGTTGGAGTGTTTAATCCATTTACCTTTAAGGTAATTATCGATATGTATGTTCCTATTACCATTTTCTTAATTGTTTTGGGTTTGTTATTTTTTTGCAGGTCTTTTCCTTCTCCTGTGTTTCCTGCCTCGAGAAGTTCGTTTAGCATTTATTTTAAAGCTGGTTTGGTGCTGCTGAGTTCTCTTAACTTTTGCTTGTCTGTAAAGGTTTTACTTTCTCCTTTAAATCTGAATGAGATCTTTGCTGGGTAGAATTACTTTGGTTGTAGGTTTTTCTCCTTCATTATTTTAAATATGTCCGGCCACTCCCTTCTGGCTTGCAGAGTTTCTGCTGAAAGATCAGCTGTGAATCTTATGGGGGATTCCCTTGTGTGTTATTTGTTGTTTTTCCCTTCTGCTTTTAATATTGTTTCTTTGTATTTAATTTAAGATAGTTTGATTGATATGTGTCTTAGCATGTTTCTCCTTGGATTTATCCTTTATGGGACTCTCTGCCCTTCTTGGAGTTGATTGACTATTTCCTTTCCCATATTAGGGAAGTTTTCAACTATAATCTCTTCAAATATTTTCTCAGTCCCTTTCTTTTTCTCTTTTTCTTCTGAGACCCCTATAATTCGAATATTGATGTGTTTAATATTGTCCACGACGTCTCTGAGACTGTTCTTATTTCTTTTCGTTCTTTTTTCTTTATTCTGCTCTGCAGTAGTTATTTTATCTTGCAGTTCACTTATCTGTTCTTCTGCCTCTGTTATTCTGCTATTGACCCATTCTCGAGAATTTTTCATTTCATTTTTGTGTTGTTCATCACTGTTTATTTGCTCTTTAGTTTTTCTAGGTCCTTATTAAACGTTTTTTTATATTTTCAACATTTTATTTCCAAGATTTTGGATCATCTTTACTATCATTATTCTGAATTCTTTTTCAGGTAGACTGACGCTCATCGTTGAGTGGAGCTCAGTGTTGGTGTTGAGATGGAGATCTCTGAGAGATTTTTGCAGTTTGATATTACATGGAGCTGGGAGGTCTCTTGTGGACCAGTGTCCTGAACTTGGCTCTCCCACCTCAGAGGCACAGCCCTGATGCCTGGCTGGAGCATCAGTAGCCTGTCATCCACACAGCTCAGAATAAAAGGGAGAAAAGAAAGAAAAGAAAGAAAGAAAGAAAGAAAGAAAGAAAGAAAGAAAGAAAGAAAGAAAGAAAGAAAGAAAGAAAGAAAGAAAGAAAGAAAGAAAGAAAGAAAGAAAGAAAGAAAGAAAGAAAGAAAGAAAGAAAAAAGAGAGAGAGAGAAAGAAAGAAAGAGAGAAAGAAAGAAGATAAAATAAAATAAAGTTATTAAAATAAAAAAGAAGAAATAATTATTTAAAAAAATTTTAAGTAATAATAAAAAAGGAAAGAATGAAGAGAGCAACCAAACCAAAAAACAAATCTACCTATGATAACAAGTGCTAAAAACTGTACAAAGATTAAAAAAATTTTTTAAATAATAAAACAGACAGAACCCAGGACAAATGGTAAAAGCAAAGCTATACAGACAAAATCACACACAGAAGAGGACACATACACACTCACAAAAAGAGAAAAAGAGCCAAAAAAAAAAAATATATATATATATATATCAATTGCTCCCAATGTCTACCTCCTCAGTTTGGGATGATTTGTTGTCTATTCAGGTATTCCACAGATGTAGCGTACATCAAGTTGATTGTGGAGATTTAATCTGCTTCTCCTGAGGCTGCATGGATAAATTTCCCTTTCTCTTCTTTGTTCGCACAGCTCCTGGGGTTCAGTTTTGGATTCGGACCTGCCTCTGCATGTAGGTCACCTGAGGGCGTCTGTTCTTCCCTCAGACAGGACAGGGTTAAAGGAGCAGCTGATTCAGGAGCTCTGGCTCACTCAGCCCGGGGAGAGGGAGGGGTATGGTGTTTGGTGTGACCTTGTGGTGGCAGAGGCCTGCAGGACATTACACCAGCCTGAGGTGGGCAGTATTTTATCCCAGGGAAGTTGTCCGTGGATCACAGGACCCTGGCAGTGGCGGGCTGCACAGGATCCCAGGAGGGGAGGTGTGGATAGTGACCTGTGCTTGCACACAGTCTTCTTGGTGTCTGCAGCAGCAGCCTTAGTGTCTCATGCCTTTCTCTGTAGTCTGCACTGATAGCCGCAGCTCATGTCTCTTTTAACTCCTTTAAGTGGTGCTCTTAATCCCCTCTCCTCGGGCACCATGAAACAAAGAGGCAAGAAAAAGTCTCTTGCCTCTTCTGCAGCTCCAGACTTTTTCCTGGAGTCCCTCCGGGCCAGCTGTGGTGGACTAGCCCCTTCAGGCTGTGTTCACGCAGCTAACCCCAGTCCTCTCCCTGAGATCTGCCCTCCGAAGCCTGTGCCTCAGCTCCCAGCTCCCACCCATCCCGGAGGGTTATCAGACAAGCCTCTAGGGCTGGTGAGTGTTGGTCAGCACTGATCCTTTGTACGGGAATCTCTCTGCTTTGCCCTCCCCACTCCTGTTGCTTCACTCTCCGCTGTGGCTCTGAATCTTCCCCCCTCTGCCGCCTGCAGTCTCTTCCCGTGAAGGGGCTTCCTAGTGTGTGGAAACTTTTCCTCCTTCACAGCTGCCTCCCACTGGTGCAGGTCCCTTCCATATTCTTTTGTCTCTGTTTCTTCTTTTTTCTTTTGCCCTATCCGGGTATGTGGGGAGTTTCTTGCCTTTTGGGAGGTCTGAGGTCTTCTGCCAGCGTTCAGTAGGTATTCTGTAGGAGTTGTTCCACATGTCAATGTACTTCTGATGTATTTGTGGGGAGGAAGGTGATCTCCATGTCTTACTCTTCCGCCATCTTGAAGCTCCTCCCTCCTATCAGGGGAAGCTTTTTATTACACGTTCTTAGTTGGGATATGAGCTTGTGTACTTCGTGCAATAGTGCCTAACATATTATGTTAAAATCATATTATTAATGTCAATACAATTGTCTATAATTCAGAATTATTTAGGACCCTTAAACTCTAAATGCCATAGGAATTAGGGAAAAAAAGAGAGATAAGAGTGGATTGAAGAAGTAGGGATGTTTTCTTGGAGAAGGGTAAATTTATCTTCACCTTGAGGGATGATAGTTCTTGCAGAGCTAAACAGGGAATGAAGTTTCATGTGGGCAGAGCAACAGCTGTGGCATGATCCAGGCACATGTAGGTCTGGTGAGAAACTCACTGGACCAGATCCAGACTCATGAAGTCCAGTGTGCTGTGTGTTTACATGAGCCTTTTCTCCTAGAGGTGTCTTCAGTGCCCATTTCAGATGAAAATACCTTCCTGGAAGTGACAACAATGTCAACTGAATTTTCATATCTCTCCATTATACAGTAAGGATGTGACTGGGTTGTTACATTTACGGGACAGTTTTTGAAATCTCTTTGAAGATAACTGTCAGTTCCTGCAGTAAAAATGAGCCCTTCATGTGACTTTCCCCCAAAAGTTCCCTAATCTGGTTGAGTTTGCCATTCTGGCTCTATCATCATGTCCCATTAAGATTAAAATGTGGAGTGATTTCAAGGGGTCCAGGGCTGGGGCAGAAAATAAATGCATGATGTTCTAATTGCTATTTAACATCATGGAATTGGAAGGAATGAGATTAATGGACTACCCCACTGCATATGCAATCTTCCTCATTCTGAATGGTTCTCTGGCACTTTTGATTACCCACTGAAGCAATATAGCCTCCTATGGAGGCTAATAGCATCCTCAGAGGCCTCTTTTCATACCCTGTGATTAAACCATAATTTTTGCAAATATCTTTAACCTCTCTTCAGCTTTGAAAATGGTGTAGCCAGATTTTGAAAATGTCTTGCCTCCAGCATGCCCATAGGCATGGCAATCACCTGTCTTAATGTTTGCCAAGGTAGTTTCTATGTCTCATACCTTGTGCCATCATAAAACCTAGTCCAAAGAATATGGGCTGGAAAAGTTTGGCAAATGCACTTAAAGGAAACTTCCTTCAATGTGCTCAGTGAAATAGCTTTCATTTTACCACTAACATAAACCATAATTAGACCTACTTATCTCCAGTCATAACAAGTCCTTCTGCTTCTCAGTTCTGTTCCTACATAAAGCATGGGCTCAGAATCACTCTATACAGTCCTCCTCTCTTGGATAAAATTCTTCAAGAATCAATTCAAGGCCTCCTGTAGAGTCTAAGACACCAGGTCCTGCCCTTTGCTCTTTTCCTTGTATCCTTCCTGTCTGATCCACATACCTTCACTCTTAGACAAGGTCTGTAATTTGTTTCTGTTTTTTATTTGATGTGTGTTTCTGCTTTCACTCTATTGCCTCATTCTAAAGGCATATGCAAAATTTTAGTCTTTTTAGTTCAGAGTTTTTTGGATCAAAAATACTCCTAAGAGGATGGATCCAAGGACTCTCATAGATATCAGAACCTAATATAGATCACAACATCATGGATTTCTAACCATATTCTGCCATCAAATGAAGGTTTTGAGATCTTAGGAAGAGTGAGTTTTTCTAGGAAGAGTAGAAGAGATATGAATTACTAGGGCCAGAGTGTAGATTGTGATAAACTTTTATGAACCATGCATCCCTGTATTCCTGTTCTTTTATAGTGTTCTTTCATATTTATTCTTGGATTTTAGCTGTGATTTTCTTTGCCTATGGGACATTAGCAACTATGAAAAACACAAAGGCATGAAAAGCTTGCAAAATGGGACTTGCTTTCTTGCAATGATGCCACTTAAAAAAAAAAACTCAGGATCACTCATTGGAGATAACATGACTCAGTAGACATCAAAAGCAAACCACCAGACATAAGAGACCATCTAAGACCATCCATTCCCAGTTAGCTGCCAGGTGACTATAACTACAGAGTGAGACCAGATGAGACCAGAAGAAAGCCACCCAGCTGAGTCCAACCCAAATTTCTGACCCACAAATAAAATGGTGGTTGTTTTTAAGCCACTAGTTTTGAGAATAGTTTATTTCACAGCTATGGATAACTAACACATACTTTAAGCAGAATAGTAACTTGATCTAACTTAAGTTATAAAAGGATGTCTCTGACTACTGTGTGGAGTCTATGTCATAGAGGAATAAGGGTAGAAGCTTAGGGACAAGAAAGAGACGATTGCAGTAGGTAAGGATTGATGTGGGATGTAAGAAGTAATCTGGACTAAAAGGGACTGAGATAATTCTGAAATCTAGCTGGGCACAACTATTTTTTCAAGGATAGGAAATATATCTTAACTGAGTCCCAGGTCTGCTCCCAGGGTGTGGCTCCTATTCCGTTTTTTTCTCCATAACACTTGGTTACATCTTCTGAGAAACACTTTTTGTTTTTTTCCCATGATAAATAGAAAGCGGTTTCCTATGAATGTCTTTCTCAGGCCGCTTCCTGATCTTTGAAGATTGAACCCTAGAATTCTCTTTTCATTTTGACTTATCTCAACCACTTTAGGTACAGACCATAAGTGCTTTCACTAATTTTACTAATGCAATCCTCTTTAAAATGTTTTGTGTTTCCTATAAATTTTATTTGTGTTCACCCAATGCCCCCAAAACCACATCCAGAATTCTTTTCAAAGCAAACATCTCCACAATTTGAATGTGTCAGGCCACCATAGAACAGTATTCTTAAGATACTTGTTACCTGGGAAGTTCTACTAAGCACTGTCTTAAATCTTTCTGAAGTTTTAACAAAGAGTTTTATAAACCCTTTATTTGATCTTTACTGAGGCTATTTTTTACTTTGAGACTCTTTAGTCAACCAGAGAGACCAGTGATGTGAAAGTTTTATTTTCCAACTCAGCCAGTCCTGGCTCCTCTACATTTTATTTGATTTTTACTTGCAAACTAAGTAATCAACACTTTAGTTAGTCTCTTTCTTCCTATATTTTATCATATACAATTGAAACAAGTAAATTGACATTGTTAAAATTCTGTTTGGAAATCTCCTTAGCCAAATCCACAAGGTACCAAGTACACTTTCTATCTTCCAATTACCACAGGTGCTCATTTGGACAATATTTTATACCTCCATAAATCACCATTTTTCAAGCCTCCAAAAGCACTTTACTCACCATTTTGCCTGCCTTCACTTTTTGGTTCACTCTTTTTCCAAACTTCACTAACAGATTCCTTCCCACTTTTCCAGATTTCTCCTGCTGTCCAATCCCAAAGCCTATGCCACATGTTTAGGATTTTAGTTACAACAACATTCTGCTTCTAGATATTTTAATAGACTAATAATGGCCCCCAATAAATCATATCCCTATATCTACCACACCCTTGTGTAGTCCCTTCACCCATGGACTCTGGGCTTGGCCATATAGAATATCAATAAACATGATGCAGAGATTTGAAAGTGCTTAAGCATTGGGGATGGCTCTCTTGAAATTCTGTCCCCACCATGTAAAGCATCTGACTCTTCTGCTAGAGACACATGGCCCAGCTGACATCTTTACACAACCACAAGACATGGGAGGCCATTTAAGTTTATCCAGCCTGAGATAAGTTGTCAGAATACCATAGTCCTAAGAGTGACCTCAAGCAAAACTAGCAGAAGAAATATCCACCTGAGCCCAGCCTAAATTCCCAACCCACAGAATTTACTTTTTATTAAAAAGTAAATGAAACTATTTCAATGTTAAGCTATTATGCTTTGAAGTATATTATTAGACAGCAATAGATAACCCAAAGAGAAACTGGTACCAGGAGTGAGTACCATTATAATAAATACTAAAACAAGTGACATTAGCTTTGAAACTGGGCAGCAGTTAGAATCTGAAAGAAAGAGAGACTCGTTATATAGCAGCAGAACAACTGACAAAAATATTGTTGGCAGAGATTTGGAACACAGAAAATGTACTTAATGAATTTATAACTCTGACTAGAACAATCTCTGGGTAGAATGTTAAAAAATATCAGCTGGATATTTCTAGCTATGTATGATTACTGTAAGATAAGTATAAACTAAATATTGTTTTGTTTTCTGGTGAAGTTGAAAGACATATGAAGGGCCCAAAATTGTTCAGATTGGAAAATAAAACTATTTTTCATCCCCAATCTCTCCAACCAGGCAAATATTCCCAAAGAAGGAAATGGCCTCACTGTAAATATCAAATCAAGGGTATGGCTGTAACATCATTTGTTAAAACTTTAGAAAGATAGGGATAGCATCTAATAAATTCTCACAGGTAGAGCAAATATATCTAGGAATCTAAAGGTTGTGTCCCTCACTAGCCTATCATACTTTAAATGGAGAGGATTTGACTCAAAAAGAAATGTGGTTGTAGCATTTTTCATATCTTAGTGGTGTGAAAATAATCTTATTTGGAAGCCCACGAGGCTTTTAGTGGAATTTTATTAGCTTGAACTAAATGGAACAAAGAAAGTTCAAAATAAAAAGAGACCTTTGATTGCTCAATGTGTACATGCAGGAAACTGCTTGAGAGAGTTACTCATTTGCAAAAATAGATTATTTGTTATGTAAAAGGAAATATGGACAGGTGAAGTCAAGTGCCTAGAGGGAAGAGCTAAAACTGGGAGAGAAAATAGATAAGGAAACTTATCTATAAAGGAGAGAAATAGATAAGGAAACTATCACTGGAAGTAAAATTATTCCCTAATTAGGGAATATCTCTTGTCCAGATGAGTGGAACTCAAAAGCACGTGCCTGGTTTTATTTCAGAATTACTACAGGCCAGTTAATTATTCAAGAATTTTGTACATTGGTTGTTTAACCACTGGTAATTTGATGTCAGCCATAGTGGGAATATTTACACCACAAGTATCAGCAAATCTACAAATCAGAGATTTTAATTTTTTTCAGAGACCCAGTTGATCAGCACCCTATGGCTGCCATGTAAACAAGCCCAGTCTTATTTACTGGAGGATGAGAAGACACCTGGAACAGAGATGAATCATCCCAGCTGCAGCTCACCTAAACCAACCAGTCTACTAACTGGAAGGTGTGTGAGTAAGGCCATGTGGGACCATCCACACCCAGCTGATCTGCCAGATGACTTTAGAACTCCCCAGTTGAACTGCAGCCTTGTGAGCAATACTGAAATGCTTATTGTTTTAAGCCACTATGTTTGGGTGGTTTGTTATGCAGCAATAGATAACCAGAACAACAGTTTAATAATTTCTCATCCCATTCAGTAAAATCCATAATTCTTAGGATGATATAGTAGTCCTACGTGATCTGACTACCTAATAGGTCCTAATCTCATTTCTTGGTACTCTTCCCCCTTCTGTAGGCTGCTCAAGCCACTCTGGCTTCTTAGCTGTTACTCAAATAGGACAAAACACTTTCCAACTTCAGAGGTTTTGCACTTGCAATTCTCCCTGAAACACTCTTCCAGGCAGATACCCACATGGCTTCCTCTTTTAGGTTTATTATCAAATGTCACCTCATCAGAGGCTATCCTTCATAAAATAGCCCCCTTCACTTCATTCCCCTTCACATTGCTCTATTTTCCTTCATAACATATATCTAATCACTTGTATTATTAAATGTTATCACATAATATATACACACATATATTTCAATAATCCATATGACTATATGCAATATACAGCAGGTACATACAATTATAATCACATGAATATATTACATATTACTATATTTCATTTATTTATCTGCTACCAATAAAATATAATTTCTTTGAAAGCAGAGCATTATCTCATTCGTTCTCTTCCATATCTTTAACCCTTAGAACTAACCTGGCACCTAGAAGGTGCTTAATAAGTATTTGTTGAATGAATTATTTATGTGGAATATGTTACATATCACATGTATGGCACTCTATTATGTACTTGGAAGAGAAGATAGAGAATAAGGCAAAAATACAACCTATGCTTTGATAATGATAATAATATATATACACACAGTGCTTCTATGTACCTGGCACTGAAGTATGTGCTTTACATATGTGAACTCATTTAATTTCTCTTTAATCCTATGAAGTATGTACTATCATTATCCCCATTTTAGAAATGAGGAAAATTAGGTATGGGGGGGTTACATACTTGCTCAATATCCCACAGCTAATAAGTGTCAGAATCAGATTCCAACCAAGCAGTGGACTCAAGTTCAGTCAAGTTCCTCGCCAATATTCTATATGTCCCTCAATTAATTTATGGTCTAGCTGGAGAAACAAAAACATTCTTAAAACAGAAAATAGTTAAGTGCTGTGCTATGCCATTTAATTATAATTTCAATAAAAATTCAGGGAACCTGGGTGTTGATCAAACCTGTCATGGCCAGAAGAGATTTCCTGGAGAAGGCAGGGCTTCGGGAGCCCTGAAGTGCCAGCTGAGAAAGGCAGTCTCTCTAGATGGAGGATTCAGCTTGAGTAGTGGAGGAGCAGAAAGAAAGAACTCAACAGGAGCGGGAAAGAATGTTGGTGACCAGTGGTGATCTAATGGACTGAACTTATATATGGTTTTAGCGAAATCACAGGGCCTTGGAGGAAAGGTCAAGCAGAATATGTCCTAAGTGGAGGAGTGATATTGTGAAAAATTCATCTTCTGATTATCAATTTATTTATTCTCTAAAAAAGAGTATCTTTGAGTACCTACTAGGTTAAAGAGACCTTTCTAGGTACTGTGAGAAGTGGGAAGCTACGTGGGACATGACCCTAAACTTGGAGAAAGTACATCCTAGTAAGGGAGATAAGGCTTGAACTCAAAAACCTGCTGGAGAAGGCGGATGTGTTGAGCGTCCTTGGGTTATTCACTGGGCTTCAGAATTTCAGAAAAAGTTTAAGATCCCTTCCTGCTGAGGAGCTTGGGAAGGATATTTTGTACTAGTAGTGCTGGACTTGAGACTTAGAAAGCAGGTCTTATACAATGAGTTGATTTAAGAAATTCCACGTGGAAAAAGAGCAGTGGCTAAATTTACACCTATTATTTTAGCAAAGGTGGGAAATGGGTTTGAAGGATGAATAGACTGGGTTTAAAAACAAAAGAGGTGTTTCCTTAAATTATGTTTCTAGAAACAGTAGATTCTCAAGATGTTAAATCAAAAATGTATTATTTTTATTTTTTGTATGTGTCTGTATGCACATGCATGTATGTGTTCATGTTTGAGCCTGTGTTTGTACAGGTATGTGGTGGGCAAACACATTGGAAAACTAAAAAAGAGGATTTGAACAATGCAGATAGTGGCTACAATGGTAAGTTGAGAACAGATTGCAGAAATCCTTGGAAAGATTGTGAACAGAGAGGAGACATGAAAATATCAGCACGTGAAATCCACCTGAATCAGAAACTAAAGGACAGATGAGCTGCTGTTTAAAATACTCATGAGTGTTCTAGATAGGAAACAACAAAAGATTTGTTTCCATAAATAACTCTTAACAGAAGTGTGATGCAAAGTCATTTCGTATGTTATAGTTCATTTTTAAAGCCCAATCCCCATTCTCCCTTACTTCTAAAATAAATGCATTACATGGAACAGGGTGACATTTTAATTCTCATTTCTTAGAGCATTGATATTCTGGGAATTCAGATTTCTCTAAGGTTGGAGGTAGTAAGAGATGCCATCTAGAAATATTGGAAGCAAGATGAGTGAGTGATCACTGGTTTCTTCTCCTGTGGTACAGGTCTCCAACTCTGAGTAGCTCAAATGATTTGCAGCATCAGGGTCCAAACCTGAGAGAACACCTTGTTCATTGGACTTCTCATTCTCAGCTGGTTCTCAAGAGTATCTCATTTTCCTCTCCCAGGGTAATTAATGCTATCACCTTGAATGCCGGTTAAAGGGCATCCCTTGCATGCCTTGGCATGGTTCCCAGATATGTATTTCATCCAAAATATAGAGACCAAATTACCAATAAAGAAATTATGAGTGACTAACGATGTTCTGTCTCTGTCATCCTCCTCCACAGTTGAATACTCTTCATTGTTAAGGACTCGTTTTTCCTTGCAATTCAGCTTCAATTTTCCCTCACTTGGCTTCCTCCCATCACTCCTAATTACAGACTAATAAAGTCTTTGGATTACTGTGAGCGATTTTCATCCCTCCTTTCTCCCACCTCATCTTTCCTCCAGAGGTTTCCCGAACCTAGAACTGTATTGTATTGAAGGAATGGTGACCGAAACCCACAAGTTTATTCCATGGAATTAAGATCTAGGGTTTGAGGATGTATGCTCAAGCGTTGTTCTCTATTTTCACACATGATCCCTACTCCTAGCTTAAGGAAAGTATCCATTATAAAGGCTGTCTGAGCCGAAGGCTACCTGGAACAAACTGGAAGGCACAGAAATGGATCTGTGGAAGGTGCTTGCTGACCAAATTTCAGTGAATGGGGATATCTTCTGAATTAATGAATCCAGTTGTTCAGCCTCAACCCAGCCTATCTGTCAACATTGGCTGGAGAACCCTTGCCTGATACCTACTGGAAGGCCTTGCTTTTACTTGTCCCAGAAAGAAAAATACAGTTCACTTGTATTTCCTAACGTACTCTAACTCACATACTTAATGTAGTCTTTTCCCCCTCAAAATCAGACTACCCCATGGAATCAAACATTGAAGGCGCACATAAGAGCAAACTTGAGTTACTAATTGTGTGACCTTGGGCAAGTTACTGAATTTCTCCACATATTTATTTTGAATATTTCATTAAAAATATTCATCAAAGTTCAATGTGGTGAAGGATATGATAATTGACAAATTATCATATGCTATTAATATTCACTGGGACAGGAGTTCAAAGGAAGGAAGACTAAAGATTGGGATATTAAAAGTGGACTACTTAATCAAGAGAGAATTTAAGACAGACCCCCAAAGATGAGTAGTAACTGGAGACCCTGAGAGAGGGTCTTCCAAGCAGGTGAGCACCATGAACAAAGTCTCATCTTTCCTAAGGAAAAGGAACTTAATTACAATTGCCTTTTTCTCCTTACTTTATGTGCACACTGAAATTATTAAGGTGTAAAATCCAACCCAAAACTTAAATTTTGGGGGTCATCTCAATAATTTGGAAGTAAAGATCTACTAGTACCTGCCCTCTATACACTTTAGGATTTAAGAGTATAACAATCCTACCCCCTGATCCCTGCCACTATTACCCTTCTTATCCCACTCACCTCTAAATCATAAATACCAGAATAAATTGTATTTTGTAGAATGGATGAGTAGAGAGAAATAGAGTTGGTTTTATTAATGACCCTGGATTGGGAACAATGACATGGGCCTCCCAGTGCTATGGAAATCAATCAGTATGGCCTGACTCTGGGGACGTTCTGACTGGCTCACAGACACCTCCGGATGACAAGGGAGGTGAGGTGAAACCCCTCTCATTGGCTACCCCTGGCCTGGAAATCAAACATGATTTATCTACATTAGTAAGCTTCATCTTTGTCTTATTATCCCAGCCACAGCTTGCGACCCAGGCCAACTCTCTTGCCTTTTAATAAACAGATTTAATAGGACTGATAGTTTGGCAATTTGTAGGGTAAATTAGATTTAATTTGCCCTGAATGCCACTGATTTCTCTTATTGCTCAAAACAAATCTTATCCAAGGCTGCATGTCATCTCAACACGTTCTCAACTGATACAGCTGAAAACAGCCAAGAGACAGATTGAAATGAGTGAATGTTCTCCAATGAGGACATGATTTTTCTCCTCTTCCTTGCTTCTTGTAACTTAGTTCACTTAGAAATAAGGTCCAGTATGGGGGCAGTGACTATGACAATAACAAAACCAGTGACAATCCCATTGTGTTGCAATCATTAGGTGTCTTGGCAGAATAAGCTCAACGTAGTGTCCTGTTACATACAAAATATCAATATTTTAGAGATTTTGCATAGAAATCATTCTGAACTGTAATGTAAACGCTCAAGCCCTCTTAAACAGATTGCACAGAACACAATTTTACTTTTCCTTGCTGACTGGGAGCTGATCAGAGCATCATTTGTTATACTGTACTGGAGAACAGTGACTACCTTGGGCCTGTGTAGCTGACCATCTGCCCCCAAACTAAATAGCTCTAGTCATGCATCTTGACTTCTCATATTTCCTTTGTCTCTTCCTTCACAAACAGCTGTCATTCTTCAATATGCAGAATACACTGCCAGTTACAACCTTCCCTCACCTCTAGAGTACTCATTAGTTCTGGTCACAAAAACTTTCTGGCTATGGTAGCCTTGAACGTTCTGGCTCCCTTGAGGTTTGAAGCATGTGGCCTGGGCCTGTCAATTTCATCACCAGTACAAGACCCCCATGAGGTTTCCTCTCTGACATCATGACTGAGCAGTCTAGAAAGTGCCTGCTCTGTCAAACTTGGTCTGAAGCAGAGCCCTCATCCAACCTATGATGACAGCAAAGAGAGAGAAGCATTGTAATAAGCCATCAGGAGTTTGAGGCAATTTGTTAATACAGCATAACTTACCCTACCCTGGGAATTTTACTTTCCCAATTTCTAATTTGAACATGCTAACATGATTTGGACCTTGACATAAGATATCTAACCTTTTTTTTTTTTTAATTGCTGTAAGTAACCTTTCAGTGGGCTCTCATCTACAGGCAAAATGCTTCAAAATACATCAAATCTATGGTTTTTGTTACTGATGTTTAGAATTCCTTTTTTAAACCTAGGTATCACTTGGGCCAAAACCATATATATAAAGAGTGCCTTTTTCACTGTGAATAAGGCACTACTCCTTTATAATGGAAACAGGTCAGCGTAATCAACCTGCCTCCAGGTAGCTGGCTGGTCACCCTGGGGAATGGTGTCATGTCCATGTTGGTTTTTGCTGCTGGCAGACTGAGCATTTTGCAGTAGCTGTAGCCAATCCATCCTAGGTGACTAGCAGTACATGTAGCTGAGCCTACATATACCTTCCATCCCTGCCACAATGGCCACTTTGTTGATGAACATATTAGGGAGTGACAGGAGTGGCTGCGGAAGGAGGCTGACGGGTCATCCTATCCTCATGATTATTAAAATCCAATATTACTGGCAACATCCTTTGATGAGTCTTCACATGGGACACAAATACACTAGGTGTCCATTCCAATAAGTCTAACTATAAGCCTTTTCCCCAGACCTTGTTGACAGCAATTATCCACTTGTGTTCTTTCCACGTCCTTGACCAGCCAGCCAAACCAACCATAATCAATGAACTGGTATAGGTCTGAAACTCTTTCCATCTCTCCTGGACCCTATCCAATGTCCTGCCACTGGGAAGATTTCTCTTCACTAATGTCTTTGAGGGCTAACTGGAATGAGGATATAGTGTAGCAACCATACACTTTTTAATGGTGACTATATCGCATAGAACCATCTATAAAACACAGGTCCATGATTTTCTTCTTCAGTGGACTGATGGTAGGGAGCTCCCTATGAGGTCATAGTTTGAGAGAGAGAAAAGAGTGTAGCAGAGGTAGAGGCCATGGGCATCTGGGCCACCTCCACATGCAATACACTAGTGCTCTCAGATCCTGCTTAAGCCCAGTCTCATACATATCACTTCCATTTCATAATGGAGACCTCCTGTCCACACTCAACATCATGGCTTGGTGGATCACACAACACTAAATTGAGATGAGAAGCTCAGGTCACATGGTAATTTAGTGGGCTGTGGCCAAGCATTCGGTTTCTACTGAGGCCAAATAAAAAGCCAAAAGCTACAGGAGAATAGTTATATAAAGAGATAATATGAGGAGCTTGAACCAAGATAGCGGAGTAAAAGGACGTGCTCTCACTCCCTCTTGTGAGAGAACTGGAATCACAACTAACTGCTGAACAATCATCAACAGGAAAACACTGGAACTCACCAAAAAAGATACCTCATGTCCAAAGACAAAGGAGAAGCCACAATGAGATGGTACGAGGGGCTCATTCACAATAAAATCAAATCTCATAATTGCTGGGTGGGTGACTCACAAACTGGAAAACACTTATACCACAGAAGCCCACCCACTGGAGTGAAGGTTCTGAGCCCCACGTCAGGCTTCTGAACCTGCGGGCGTGGCAAAGGAGGAGGAATTCCTAGAATATCAGACTTTGAGGGGAGTGAGATTTGATTGCAGGACTCTGAGAGGACTAGGGGAAACAGAGACTCCACTCTTGGAGGGCGAGCACAAAGTAGTGTGCGCATCGGGACACAGAGGAAGGAGCAGTGACCCCAGGGGAGACTGAACCAGACCTAACTGCAAGTGTCGGAGGGTCTCCTGCAGAGGCGGTGGGTGGCTGTGGCTCACCGTGAGGACAAGGACACTGGCAACAGAAGTTCTGAGAAGTACTCCTTGGCATGAGCCCTCCCAGAGTCCACCATTAACCCCACCAAAGAGTCTGAAGGCTCCAGTGTTGGGTCGCCTCAAGCCAAACAATCAAAAGGGAGGGAACACTGACACACCCATCAGCAGTCAAGTGGATTAAAGTTTTGCTGAGCTCTGCTCACCAGAGAAACAGCCAGTTCTACCCACCACCAGTCCCTCACATTAGGAAACTTGCACAAGCCTCTTAGATAGCCTCAGTTACCAGAGTGCAGACAGCAGAAGCAAGAAGAACTACAATCCTGCAGCCTAGGGAACAAAAACAACATTCACAGAAAGATAGACAAGATGAAAATGCAGACGGCTATGTACCAGCTGAAGGAACAAGATAAAACCCCTGAAAACAACTAAATGAAGTGGAGATAAGCAACCTTCCAGAAAAAGAATTCAGAATAATATAGTGAAGATGATCCAGGACCTCGGAAAAAGAATAGAGGCAAATATCGAGAAGATGCAAGAAATGATTAATAAAGGCCTAGAAGAATTAAAGAACAAACGAACAGACATGAAAAATAAAATAACTGAAATGAAACTACACTAGAAGGAATCAATAGCAGAATAACTGAGGCAGAAGAACGGATAAGTGACCTGGAAGACAGAATGCTGGAATCCACTGCTGCAGAACACAATAAAGAAAAAAGAATGAAAAGAAATGAAGACAGCATAAGAGATCTCTGGGACAACATTAAAAGCAACAACATTCACATTATAGGGGTCCCAGAAGGAGAAGAGGGAGAGAAACGACTGGAGAAAATATTTGAAGAGATTATAGTCAAAAACTTCCCTAACATGGGAAAGGAAATAGCCACCCAAGTCCAGGGAGTGCAGTGAATCCCGTACAGGATAAACCCAAGGAGAAACACACTGAGACACATAATAATCAAATTGGCAAAAAATAAAGACAAAGAAAAATTGTTGAAAGCAGCAAGGGAAAAATGACAAATAACGTACAAGGGAATACCCATAAGGTTAACAGCTGATTCCTCAGCAGAAACTCTACAAGCCAAAAGGGAGTGGCATGATATACTGAAAGTGATGAAAGGGAAGAACCTACAACCAAGATTATTCTACCTGGCAAGGATGTCATTCAAATTTGACAGAGAAATCAAAAACTTTACAGACAAGCAAAAGCGAAGAGAATTCAGCACCACCAAACCAGCTCTACAACAAATGCTAAAGGAACTTCTGTAAGTGGGAAACACAAGAGAAGAAAAGGACCTACAAAAACAAACCAAAAACTATTAAGAAAATGGTCATAGGAACATACATATTGATAATTACCTTAAACATGAATGGATTAAATGCTCCAACCAAAAGACACAGGCTTGCTGAATGCATACAAAAACAAGACCCATATATATGCTGTCTACAAGATACCCACTTCAGACCTAGGGACACATACAGACTGAAAGTGAGGGAATGGAAAAAGATATTCCCTGCAAATGGAAATCAAAAGAAAGCTGGAGTAGCAATACTCACATCAGATAAAATAGACTTTAAAATAAAAATGTTACAAGAGACAAGGAAACACACTACATAATGACCAAGGGATCAATCCAAGTAGAAGATATAACAATTATAAATATATATGCACCCAAAATAGGAGCACCTCAATACATAAGGCAACTGCTAAAAGCTCTAAAAAAGGAAATTGACAGTAACACAATAATAGTGGCAGACTTTAACACCTCACTTATACCAATGGGCGGATCATCCAAAA
Organism: Physeter macrocephalus; assembly: GCF_002837175.3. Taxonomy (NCBI): domain Eukaryota; kingdom Metazoa; phylum Chordata; class Mammalia; order Artiodactyla; family Physeteridae; genus Physeter; species Physeter macrocephalus. Next base: position 50,639,756 of record NC_041232.1, on the reverse strand, counting down.
TGAAAATAAATAAGGAAACAGAAGCCTTAAATGACACATTAGACCAGAGAGATTTAATTGACATTTATAGGATGTTCCATCCAAAAACTGCAGATTACACTTTCCCTCAAGTGCGTATGGAACATTCTCCAGGATAGAACACATCTTGGGTCACAAATAAACCTCAGTAAATTTCAGAAAGTTGACATCCTATCAATCATCTTTTCTGACCACAGCACTATGAGATTCTAAATGAATTACAGGGAAAAAAACGTAAAAAACACAAACACATGGAGGGTAAACAATACGGTACTAAGTAACCAAGAGATCACTGGAGAAATCAAAGATGAAATAAAAAAATACCTAGACATAAATGACAATGAAAACACGATGATCCAAGACCTATGGGATGCAGCAAAAGCAGTTCTAAGAGGGAAGTTTATAGCTATACAAGCCTACCTCAAGAAACAAGAAAAATCTCAAATAAAAATCTAACCTTACACCTATAGGAATTAGAGAAAGAAGAGCAAATAAAACCCAAAATTAGCAGAAGGAAAGAAATCATGAAGATCAGGGCATAAATAAATGAAATAGAAACAAAGAAAACAATAGCAAAGATCAATAAAACTAAAAGCTGGTTCTTTGAGAAGATAAACAAAATTGATAAACAACTTGAGGATATGGGGAGGGGGAAGGGTAATCTGTGACGAAGTGAGAGAGTGGCATGGACATATATACACTATCAAATGTAAATTAAATAGCTAGTGGGAAGCTGCCGCATAGCACAGGGAGATCACCTCTGTGCTTTGTGACCACCTAGAGGGGTGGGATAGGGAGGGTGGGAGGGAGGGAGATGCAAGAGGGAAGAGATATGGGAACATATGTATATGTATAACTGATTCACTTTGTTGTAAAG
>NC_041232.1:50635942-50638356 GCF_002837175.3 Physeter macrocephalus | reverse complement strand
GACTCAAATCAATAAAATTAGAAATGAAAAAGGAGAAGTTACAACAGACACTGCAGAAATACAAAGCATCCTAAGGGACTACTACAAGCAACTCTATGCTAATAAAATGGACAACCTGGAAGAAATGGACAAATTCCTAGAAAGGTATAACCTTCCAAGACTGAACTAGGAAGAAATAGAAAATATGAACAGACAAATCACAAGTAATCAAATTGAAACTGTGATTAAAAATTTTCCAACAAACAGAAGTCCAGGACCAGATAGATGGCTTCACAGGGGAATTCTATCAAACATTTAGAGACGAGCTAACATCCACCCTGCTTAAACTCTTCCAAAAAATTGCAGAGAAAGGAACACTCCCAAACACATTCTATGAGGCCACCATCATGCTGATACCAAAACCAGAAAAAGATACTACAAAAAAAAGAGAAAATTACAGACCAATATCACTGATGAATATAGATTCAAAAATCCTCAACAAAATACTAGCAAACAGAATCCAACAACACATTAAAAGGATCATACACCATGATGAAGTGGGATTTATCCCAAGGATGAAAGGATTCTTCAATATACGCAAATCTTCAATATACACAAAACCGTATTAACAAATTGAAGAATTAAAAACCATATGATCATCTCAACAGATGCAGAAAAAGCTTTTCACAAAATTCAATACCATTTATGATAAAAACTCTCCAGAAAGTGGGCATAGAAGGAAACTACCTCAACATAATAAAGGCCATATATGACAACCCCACAGCAAACATCATTTTCAATGGTGAAAAATTGAAAGCATTTCCTCTAAGATCAGGAACAAGACAAGGATGTACAGTCTCACCACTATTATTCAGCATAGTTTTGAAAGTCCTAGGCATGGCAATCAGAGAAGGAATAGAAATATAATTTGGAAAAGAAGAAGTAAAACAGTCACTGTTTGAAGATGACATGATACTATACATAGAGAGTCCTAAAAATGCCACCAGAAAACTACTAGAGCTATTCAATGAATTTGGTGAAGTTGCAGGATACAAAATTAATGCAAAGAAATCTCTTGCATTCCTATACACTAATGATGAAAACTCTGAAAAAGAAATTAAGGAAACACTCCCATTTACCATTGCCACAAAAAGAATAAAATACCTAGGAATAAACCTACCTAGGGAGAATAAAGACCTGTATGTAGAAAACTATAAGACACTGATGAAAGAAATTAAAGATGATACCAACAGATGAAGAGATATACCATATTCTGGGATTGGAAGAATCAATATTGTGAAAATGACTATACTACCCAAAGAAATCTACAGATCCAATGCAATCCCTATCAAATTACCAATGGCATTTTTTCAGAACTAGAACAAAAAATCTTAAAATTTTATGGAGACACAAAAGACCCAGAATAGCCAAAGCAGTCTTGAGGTAAAAAAGCGGAGCTGGAGGAATCAGACTCCCTGACTTCAGACTATAATACAAAGCTACAGTATTCAAGACAATATGGTACTGGCACAAAAACAGAAATATACATCAACGGAACAAGATAGAAAGCCCAGAGATAAACCCATGCACATATGGTCAGCTAATCTATGACAAAGGAAGCAGGTATATACAATGGAGAAAAGACAGTCTTTTCAATAAGAGGGGCTGGGAAAACTGGACAGCTACACATAAAAGAAGGAAATTAGAACACTCCCTAACACCGTACAGAAAAATAAACTCAAAATGGATTAGACCTAAATGTAAGACCAGACACTATAAAACTCTTAGAGGAAAACATAGGAAGAACACTCTTTGACATAAATCACAGCAAGATCTTTTTTAATCCACCTCTTAGAGTAATGGAAATAAAAACAAAAGTAAACAAATGGGACCTAATGAAACTTCAAAGTTTTGCACAGCAAAGGAAACCATAAACAAGATGAAAGGCAACACTCAAAATGGGAGAAGGTTGGACAAAGGAGAATCAATGGACAAAGGATTAATCTCCAACATATATAAACAGCTCATGCAACTGAATATTAAAAAACAAACAACCCAATCCAAAAATGGGCAGAAGACCTAAATAGACATTTCTCCAAAGAAGACATACAGATAGCAAAGAAACACATGAAAAGCTGTTCAACATCACTAATTATTAGAGAAATGCAAATCAAAGGTACAATGAGGTATCACCTTACACAAGTTAGAATGGCCATCATAAGAAAATCTACAAACAATAAATGCTGGAGAGGGTGTGGAGAAAAGGGAAAACTCTTGCACTATTGGTGGGAATGTAAACTGATACAGCCACTATGGAGAACAGTATGGAGGTTCCTTAAAAACTAAAAGTAGAGTTACCATATGATCCAGCAATCCCACTACTGGGCATATACCCAGGGAAAACCATAATTCAAAAAGACACATGCACCCCAATG
>NC_041232.1:50599957-50635569 GCF_002837175.3 Physeter macrocephalus | reverse complement strand
CCTAGAGTCTGTCATACAGACTGAAGTAAGTCAGAAAGAGAAAGACAAATACTGTATGCTAACACATATATATATGGAATTTAAGGAAAAAAACTGTCATGAAGGATCTAGGGTAAGACGGGAATAAAGACACAGACCTACTAGAGAATGGACTTGAGGAACCCAAGGTGGGAAAGCGGCGGAGGGGTGGGCGGGTGTTATTAATTGGGTGATTGGGATTGACATGTATACACTGATGTGTATAAAATTGATGAGTAGGTGGATGGACCTAGAGTCTGTCATACAGACTGAAGTAAGTCAGAAAAGAGGGAAGAGGTATGGGAACATATGTATATGTATAACTGATTCACTTTGTTATAAAGCAGAAACACACCACTGTGAAGCAATTATACTCCAATAAATATGTTAAAAAAATTAATGAGTAATAAGAAAAAAAATAATAATAAATTGACTTTACTCCAAAATCTGAATCTGTTCTGTGATTCACCTCTAAGGACCTGCTAAAGACTGCAAACAGCATCCCTATTTGCCACCAACACTACAATCACCCCTGGATCTGCTGGATCACATGTCCCAAGTGCCAAAACAGTTTGTATGGTAGTCTGGACCTGTGGCAGAACCATCTTTCATTCTGATTCCTGCCCCAAATTAGCAGATTTTCTTGTCATTCGGTACATGGGTTAAAGAAGCACACCCAAATGAGGTATATATTGCCTCCAAAATTCAAAGAGGCCCCCTAGGTATTGTGCCTCTTTCTCAGTTGTAGAATGGATCAGATGCAGCAACTTGCCCTTCAATGTAGAGGGGATATCTTAACATGACTCCAGACCACTAGACACTTAGATCACCATGGCAGGCGGCCCTTGAATTTTTTGTCGGATTTATCTCCTATCGTCTAGTATGCAACTGTTTTACTAAGGTCTGTAGATAATTTGCTACTTTCTGATGGCTAGATCCAATCAGCATAATACTATCCATGTAATGGGTGTGATGTCCTATGGAAGTAAAAGCAATCAAGGTCCTTGGAGACTGGATCATGGCATAAGAATGGAGAGCAAGAACAAGCTGAAATATACTAGCAGGAGCTGGAGCCTATAAGTATGTTCTGAAACTTGTGTGAGTTATTGCCTCTGACCTTAAGAGATCTTTTGTCTCAAACTAAACCTACATACGTGATCCAGAATTCAGGGTGAGGTGGGGCAGCTGCAGGCCCAGCATTTATGTCACAGCAACAAGGTTAGTCAGCAGAAAGTAACAATAGGTATGACTTTCTAAATGATTTCTGCTTCCTTTGGCCCAATAAATCTCTCATAAGAATCTCTTTTGTAACCTCCCTAACAAAAATATGCAGGAAATAGACTCAGCTTAGTTAAATGGACACATTATAAATCTACCACTGCCTATAATCCTGTATTCCTTTTCGCATGAGTCAGACAAAAAGGGCTACATGGTGCAAAGCAGATCCATCTTTTCTAAGGAAGATACCATCATTGTGTGATGTAATGTTTGCCTCTTTTACCTTCTTGAGAGGCTACATTTCACACTTTGGGCTGAGCCTGGTGATTTAGACTACATGGTGGCAACCAAGTTCCCACTCCCCATCTAAGACAGTGTATGCTGATATTGCCAGGAAAGGTCTATGAGGAAGTGAATACGGAGTTCTGGAGCTCTGGACCAGAAGTGCACAGTGTAAGAGCAGCATCACAGTTGTATTTACACAAAGAATAATCTTCCTGCTATAAGAGTCTCTTCAACTAGGAAAAAAGCAAGATATAGAGGCAGAGATATAGACATAGACATAGAGATAGACATAGAGATGATAGAGATAAAGATGGGGGAGAGGGAGAAAGAAGAAGAAGAAGAAGAAGAAGAAGAAGAAGAAGAAGAAGAAGAAGAAGAAGAAGGAGGAGGAGGAGGAGGAGGAGGAGGAGGAGGAGAAGAAGAAGAAGAAAGGAAAGGAGAAGAAGAAGGGGAAGAAGGAGAAGAAGGAGGAAGAGGAACAGGAGGAGGAGGAGGAGGAGAAGGAGGAGGAAAAGAAAGAGGAAGAGAAGGAGGAAGAAGAAGAAAAAGAAGAAAAGTGTAGAGGGAGGGAGGAAAGAAAGAAAGAAACAGAGAATGAGAGGAGAAGGAAAGAAGGAAGGAAGGAAAAGAGGCAGAGAGAGAAAAAGAAAACAGCTTATATGTGATTCTGGCCAGGCATCTTCCAGTTACCCAAGCAGGAACAGCATCTTGGGCTGGATTGCTATAGCAGGTGATTGTTTTTTAATTGATTTGCCCTCACCAAAGAATCTCTCCAGACTGAAGAATTTGAAAATATGATGTACAGTGGGGTATTCTTCATCAGTAAAATATCAATCAACTGTATGAGAAGCCAACCATGAAACTTGAATTGGATGGCTCAGACACCCTCTGAAAAGGACAATAAGGGATTGCAAATTAGACTAGCTAGCATCTGGAGTCCTCTAGGCTTGTGGCTCACAAGGTAAAGAGAGTTGGTTCTCTCCTAGCAATGTCACTAAACCTCTCTTTGACTTTGAGGAAATCTCTGTCTTGCTCTGGGCCTTGGGCTCCATAGATAAAAACATCGTTCCTCCTTGTTCCCACCCAGTGACACCACCAGAGACTGGAGGGAATGAGAATGGCTCAGGTCAGGTCAGAGGGAGGAAATTTCAGGAGCTCTTGAGGGTAGCCCTGTGCTGCCAGTATTTGTGCTCAGAATGATGGCCCCAACTTGTCCAGAAAAAAGTAAGGTATTCTCTCCATCCTCTCTTTACTGAAGACAAAAATAATTAGAACAAACTACTAATTATAATGAAAAAATTCTACAAAAATGTTTTTTTGTTGTTGTTGTTAAGCTTAGAACAAAATCAGTTTGGGTCTTTAAAAGTAGACAGAGTATAGTTCTAGAAGATTTAGTTGTGCAGAGTCCCTCAGCTCTCAAGATTCCTAAATGTAGAGGCACTACAATGAATAAATGAGAACAACCTTTTCTTGTCATCACTTCTAGATGACTCACCGCTATTATTTTAAATAACAATTGCAGTCTTATACATGGAGGCAATGATGTCTTAGGGTCTGTGACAAGCCACCTAATGTCAGAGCTGGAAGAGACCCTAAGCTCTTACTTTTTCCATATGAAGTGTTGAGGCCACAGAGTTGAGGCTGCTTGCCCAAGACCCTCTCAGTAGATCTGTGGCCTCCTGAACAAGGGCCAGTGTCTGGAAGCCAGGCCAGTGTTCCTGCTGGTAGCCTGGACCCAGTTGCTGGTTCACCTCAGCACTTCCCGTAACTCCAGGCAGTCTTGTCACTTTTGATGAACTCAACCTTTCTAATGTGATGTCTGCCTGTTTCCCATCTCAGGGAGTACTGGCAAGAAGACACAGCTTCCGGGGGAAACAGGCTCCACCACAGGAGAGTGCTGAAGGAGTGGTCTTATCAATACATGCTCTGAGCCTGAAAAAGGAGATGGGAGTCTTCTGCCCCCTAAAGACTTGGGGGCTTCTGCTTTACCACTACTACTTTTGTCACATCACAAAATTAGGGTATTTTTCTACCTCCAAATATTGGGCTATTGAAAGTGCCCTCTGATGACTTTCAGCAGAGTTTGTGCTATTCGTTGTAGGTCCTTCAGGCTTCTTGGTCTAAGGAGGAGAGAAAGCTGGAAAGAAACCAACACTGGGGATGATTTTTAAAAAGATGGTGTCTTCATTCATTTCTCCCTCCATCCTTCCTTTCCCTTTCTTCCTCTGTGCGTCTGGGTGTTTCTATAGAACCTTAATATCTGAAACAGACCCACCCCAGGAAATGCTCATAGACTCAGATCCACGAAGCAGAGAAAAATAAATGCTTGATCCTAACAAGGTGGAAGCTGAAACGAGTAGTCCAGGTAATGTGTGGCAGAGGACAAGAAGAATCAGTATGTACTGGAATACTGGGAGGTGGCACTTGAGCTGAAATGATGAGCAGGGGACAAAAGGAGAAAGAAGCAGCAGGATGGTATGATATGATGTCTGAGCAGTGATTCTAGCAAAGGCTCACTGAGAGGAGCAGGTCACCTAATCTGCACTGTAACTCTGAGTAGTGGATTACTGCCTCGATCCCCATTCTAGGGATAATAGAGCTGAGCTTCCTGCCCTCAGAAATCTGCCCAAGGTCACACTATGCATACAGAACTTCCAGAGCAGGTACAAACTCAGGCAGTGTGACCCTGACTCTTAACTACCCCTCTGCACAGAGTCCAGGCTGAGAGCCTTGTTAAGGGGTAGAATGGAGCAAGGCTCAGGAGGACAGGGACACAGCAGCCAGGGTCGTCTCCAGGACCCTGGAGGAAGCCCAGCCTTCTCTGCATCGGCTGGTTTGCCCAAGTCTGATCCACCCTCCTCTGTTTATGGCTTAGCCCCATCCAGCTGTCAGCATCGGAGAGCAGATGCTCATTTAATCCTTGGGATTAGCTCCAGATCGTGGAGAATAATCAACAGTCAGCAAAGGTGCATGCACACTCCTGCATAACCAGTTTCCTAAATGTAACACTGATACCCAGTTCTATCCCCAGATTTTGCTCTGTAATAATAAAAGAAGCAGAAAGCTGAGACAAGCCTGCCAGAAGTTCTAGTCATCATAACTGGCAAAGGAGATAGTGTCTTGTTATTTGGAAAATGTTTTGAAATCCATAAATGAATGACTGAGTACGTATGTCTGTGTGTGTGCAAGAGAGAGGCAAAGAGAGAAAGAGACAGAGATGGAAGAGGGGAGGGAGAGATCATTCTAAACTTAATACAATTTACTTAAGGTATAATAACTCAAATTTGATGCATGGAATATACATATCCATATACATACTCATAATATTGTCAAGTGGGGAAAGACATACCTAGCCTTCTAATGAACAGTTGAGAGAATGAGAGACTATTAGATGCTGGGTGTCCCGAACAAGCTGTGTGGCCCAGGACAAGGGATCCACAGCCTGTTCCTTATCTCAAAGATGGTTGAAGTGGTGCCTGTCTCTTAGGCTCACTGGGAAGGGATCCATGTGCAAGTACTTTAGAAAGTTGAAAATGCTGAATACATGAAAGTGATAATTATCAGTAATCATCATCATCATCATAATTTAATACTGAGGATGACAGGCATGGGTGGGGGAGAAGCAGACTCCATTATAATTATCTGGAAGACTCAGCCAAAAACACATTTAAGCCAGATTTCCCACTTACCACTTTTCCTACTCTGTACTTTCTGTTCTCAATCCCAGAGATTCATTAGGGAGCATGACTGCTTTGTTATTGTAAAATTATTGCTGGCATAAAAGACACAAATTTAAAAGGCCCTTTCCCCCTATATTTGGTGAACTACCTCTAGCTTGAGAAAGCTTGCATTGATGTGAAAAATCAAATTTGTCTTATTCATCATAGAACACGGATGCCTTGCTGAGTATGGTGCCGGATTCAATCTTACCCCTCACTCAACATTCATTCCAATTTGGTGAGCTCTTCATGACCACCCACCCTTCTCCGTGAAGCATCCTCGGTCTGGGGATTGACCTGTGCTAATCAAATGTGGAAGCACTAAAATCAAGCAAATTTACCTTTAAGATACCTTAGGAGCTGCCCACCCACTCTGGTTAAAATACAATACCCAGCAAGTTTTTCTTCCTTCTAGGAATTGGTTTTGGCTCCCTTAGTCCATCTGCCCACTTGTACAGAGTTCTTTCTTCTTCTCCCACCCTCTTCACCCTGGGAAGCACATCTCTCAATCCCTTTCTTACCTCCCTGCTCCACCTTTTCTTCCTCTTCTTTTTCTAAAAGTTGGGACAGAAAATCACAAATGAGGACTTAGATCTTTCCCTTTTCCTGGTCTCCTTTCTTCCTGTCTTGGCTACTTCTTAAGACTTCTTTTCTCGGATAGTTTTGTATGTTTTCTGATGTTTTTAATCAATGTAATTGTAATTTAAAAAATAAAGTTAGAATTCTGTACATCATTCAGTTCCTTCCTCCCTTTCTCTTTTCCTCACTACATTAATTCACCTGCTCAGTGATATTGGGCACTCCAGGGGAAAAGAAGGAAGTAGGGGGCAAAATCCTTGTGTTTCTAGACCCTATGGTCCAGGAGAGGGAAGAAGGGATAAACTGACAGTGCTTACTTCTCAGTTCCTCCCTTCCTGCTGCCTCCTCTCTCCCAGGCCTTGTATGGGGGCAAGTCTTCTCCAAGACCACATCTCGCCACACACTGTTAAAAGAGCAGCTGCCCTTGACTTGTGAGGTTGTGGGTAACCTTTGATTTCTTCTACCTTATGTTCCTTTATTTTCCAAGTGTTCTACATGAAAACTGTGTTTTTAAAAAAAAAAATACAATAAAGGATACATTTTTAAACTTCCCTTGACAAATATCTCCCATATTTACTGTGTCATTTCTCTTCCCTTCATAGCTAAACTCAATTCGAAAAGACAGTTGTCTCTTTCCTCACACTATGTTAATTCCTTTTCAAGTAATGTTTTCACATCTGTTAAACCCTCTTTGACCATTATTTAATGTCTTTTACTATAATTTATAGATAGACCGATACTAATATTTCTGGGAGTAATTTCCTTTCTTTGTGTTCTCTAGTATTGTCTTTACCCATCCTTTTATTTCTAACTTTTCTTCCTTCGCCATCTTGATTAGGTGACTCTATTAGATTTATTGTTAACCCAACATGAAAGTCATTAATTTAAAAATTGGATATGAAAGCATTAATAATTATTGGAGTAACATGTATCTTGCTCTACTCACATACTCTTATTGAAGTTTCTCTTGTTTTCTCATTCTTGGTGCTGCCTTGGTTTTCTGTCTTTGACTCTGAAGATACAAATTATCTGCTTAAATATCCTGTGGTAATTTGTAATTAAAAATTGTGGAGTTTAGTTCTAATAGTTTGCCAAATATGCATTTGCATTTCTCTCTAATTATGAAAGTTGAGATCAAATCAATACACTTTAAGCTTATTCCCACCATTTCCACATCATCTTCCATTATCTTCCTTTTCTTTTTTTTTTTTTCAAGAATTACATCCTGGCTTTTGCAACTTGAGTCACTGTGCATTTTTACTTCTATTGTTTTCTGATTTCAGTTACCCCTGCTCCTGAGGTGCAGATGCCAGGGTCTTTTGTGATTATTACAGGATGTGTGTACTAATATCAGAACAAGCAGCAAACTGTAAACATTTGTGTTTAAGTAGGGAAGACACAAGGCATTTTGAAGGTGCAGGGATGAGAGGGAGGGGAGAAATAGCTTCTGCCCATGATCTGACCCCAGAGCAGGTCCTGGTCACCTGGCTGAGGGAAGAGGCAGAGGTGGCTGCAGCATCTCAGGAAGAGCCTGGGAATGTTTGCATCGAAATTAGCTGCTTTGGGATCTGTGTGACCCAGAATTGGTGGGAGACCATCCTTCCCCTGAGTAGGGCCTGTTTCAGTCTGTCTCTCCAAATCCTGAAGCACAGGAACACCCAGACACTGCCCCCTGAAGCTAGCGTTCCCACAATGGGTGGGGCAGTGGGTCTGGACACATCAAAGGACATTGGAGCAGTACAGGCCAAGGAAATAGAAGCCACTTGGTGCCCCTGAGGTGAGAGACAGCTCTGTCAGACCAGAAATCACTCCCTGGGGACTCTCAGAAATAACTAGTGACTTTTACATGGATGTCTGAGGTTCTATTGTATGCACAGGAGGGGCTATTGAGTCAATAAGTTTTGGACTGCACATTTCATGATTTAATCAATGGGCTGGATGTCTTATAGGCTATTCATATTTTTCATGTTTAAAATATTTTTCTAGCTGTGCTGCTTCTTTAGGTATTCAAGGCACTGTCCTTTATCCAAGTACAGGCTTTAAATATACACAAACACACACATACACACATCCTTAGCAGTCTGAGTGTAGAGTCTTCTGTCCTGAGGCTTCAGTGATTTAATCATGTCAACAACCTCCTCTACACACACACACACACACACACACACACACACACACACACATACATATACTCATAAATACACACACACACACACATCCAAGAATGGCTCCCATAGCCTATATGATGCTCTACACACTCTGGCCTCTTCCTTCCCTCAGCCTTCTAGTCACCTGTTTTCTGGCTTCCTGAGTACGCTGTGGTCAGTGTTCCTGTGGCCTCACTCAGGACACTGTCCCCAGTTAGAATGGCTTCTCCACACTTGGGTAGTGACCCTTGGGGCCACTCCTCACAGAAACCTGTCTGGTTATCCTCCTGTCCCATTCCCACACTCTTTCTAAACAGACCTTGATCACACTGTCACAGCTAATACTTCTTATGGTTTTGGTTTACATCTTTGTTTTCTGCTGGATTATTAGTCCTTTGAGAACAGAAGAAGAAGAGGTTAGTGTTATTTTTGTTTACATCCCCAGAACCTAGTACAGGTTCTGCAACATAGAAGAGGTGGTTGATCCATGCTTATGGAATGAATGGAGAAATGAATGAATGAGACAGAGTGTGCAGAAGAAATGGGAGGCCCAGCGGAGGGGGGAGAATTTCAGTCTGTGAGCAGTAAGGAGCCACTGATATTGTCTGACAGAGCAAATCTTCTGAGCATTCTGAATAAAGCACCAACGAAGGGCAATCTATTGGGCTCTGTGTGCCCTTACTTCAAGTGAACTTGATGCATGGAAATGGCGCCCTGCAAAACAAGCATTTAGGTAACTTCCCTTTTCTGTAGTATCCAGAGAAATTATGCTAGTTACAGGGTTAGAAACAAAGTGGAAATCATAGGCTTATGGACAATTGGGACCTTTTTCTGTTCTAATCATAGAAGTCACGATCTCAGGAGTTGTGCCTAACTGAATAGGAAATTCAAAATATAATACGAGAAACCAGAAATAAAAAACCAAAACCTTCTCAAAACCCTTTATTTCCACTCTATTCTTTTTTCTATAATTACCAAAAAACAGCTATTAGACTTCAAGGACAAAAATAACTCTTAAAGCCCCAGATGGAAATGCCAAACTAGTCTTTTTCACACTGGAAGAATTTAGGGAAGATGATTCCTTTGGGCCTCAAGGGTCTGTAATTGTCAGCATCCCTCCAACCCATGGAGCCATGCAGGTGGGGGGGGTCTCCACCCTGTGATTATGTCTTGTCTTGGAGCCATATTCTGACACTTCTGGGGTTGTCAGTTCTGGGTAATGTTTGCCCAGGCAGAAGGGAGTGGACAGTTGAATTCAGGGGCCATCCAGGAAGGGATAGAGTTTAGTATGGGGATAAGCATGGAGGAAAACTACATGGCTGATGTTATATGGTGGCTGATATTTTAAAGCCTGGGGATGTGAGGGTAGGACCAGACTCTAAATATGGAGACTTAGAGAAGAAGTAAGGAAAGCAGATTGCTTCTTGGGAGCCAGGTTGAGGTCATCAGCCTGGATCAGAGAGATTCTGATAGAAAGTCCTAACCAACTACAGTCTCTGGCCTGCACTGTTACTGTCTCATTTAATATTTTGACCATAAAGGAGCAGCCAGAAGTGAGGAGACCTGGAAAGTGGAGGTTGGCAACCAGGGCCCCTTTGAGCTGGAACCCTTCTCAGAACACCCAAATCCATTGGGCTGGGTGAGGCTTGAACAGCGGCAATAATTAAACTTAAAACTTGTACACAGCAAAGGAAACCATAAACAGGACAAAAAGACAACCCTCAGAATGGGAGAAAATATTTGCAAATGAAACAACAGAGTATTAATCTCCAAAATATACAAACAGCTCGTGGAGCTCAATATCAAAAAAAAACAAACAATCCAGTTAAAAAATGGGTAGAAGACCTAAATAGACATTTCACCAAGGAAGACATACAGATGACCAAGAGGCACATGAAAAGATGCTCAACATCACTAATTATTAGAGAAATGCAAATCAGAACTACAATGAGGTATCACCTCAAGCTGGTCAGAATGGCCATTATCAAAAAATCTAGAAACAATAAATGCTGGAAAGCATTTGGTGTAAAGGGAACCCTGCTGCAGTGTTGCTGGGAATGTAAATTGATACAACCACTATGGAAAACAATAGGGAGGTTACTTAAAAAACTAAAAACTAAAAATAGAACTACCATAAGACCCAGCAATCCCACTGCTGGGCACATACCCTGAGAAAACCATAATTCAAAAAGTGTCATGTACCACAATGTTCATTGCAGCACTATTTACAATAGCCAGGACATGGAACCAACCTAGATGTCCATCGACAGATGAATGGATAAAGAAGATGTGACACATATATACAATGGAATATTACTAAGCCATAAAAAGGAACAAAATTGTGTTTTTGTAGTGAGGTGCAAGGACCTAAAGTCTGTCATACAGAGTGAAGTAAGTCAGAAAGAGAAAAACAAACACCGTATGCTAATGCATATATATGGAATCTAAAAAAAAATGGTACTTATGAACCTAGTTGCTGGGCAGGAATAAGGAGGTAGACATAGAAAATGGACTTGAGGAAATGGGGTGGGAGGGCAAAGCTGGGACGAAGTGAGAGTAGCATCAACATATATACACTATTGAATGTAATTGCTGTTGTCTTCCTTTGGGGTCTGGGGCTAGGGGGCTACTGCACCTTCTTCAGGCAGAATGCCCCTATCATGGCCTCTCCCTCGTGTGCTCCCCCTAACCACTTCCTTTGCAGGAGTCAGTAGAAGGACAGCCAGGGCAGGAGTCCCAGGACCAGAGTGTTTTTGTTAACTGAAGTGTATGGTTTACAATGTAGTGTTAGTTTCAGGTATACAGCAAAGTGATTCAGTTATATATATTATTTTTCAGAATCTTTTCCCTTATAGATTATTACAAAATATTGAGTATAGGTCCCAGTAGTATATGGTAGGTCCTGGTTGGTTATCTATTTTATATAAGGTAGTGTGTAATTCCAAACTCCTAATTTAACCCCCCCTTTCCCCTTTGATAATCATAATTTTCTTTTCTATGTCTGTGTGTCTATTTCTGTTTTGTATGTAAGTTCATTTGTATCTTTTTTTTTAGATTCCACATATAAGTGACATCATATGATATTTGTCTTTCTCTATCTATCTTACTTCACTGAGTATGATAATATCTAGTTCCATCCATGTTGCTGCAAATGGCATTGCTTCATTCTTTTTTATGGTTAATATTCCATTGTATATATGTATCACAACTTTTTTATCCTTTCTTTCAGTCAGGTCCTGAGCTGTGAGTAGACAGAGGGAAAGGAGGAAGAGAAACTTAATGGAAGTCCTATGTCACTGCCAGGAGTAAGATGAGGGTAGGGAATGGGGGAGTAGAAATGAGGCCACCTGGTTGGACTTGAACTCTCACTAAAACTGAGCGGGTGTTACAAATGGATCTTGGCCACAGAAGACTCCGTCTCCACATATCCTCTTGCTCTGAAACAGCAGATCTCCCCCTTTCAAACATTATTAACAAGAATAAGTTTACTTTTTATTCATTCATTCATTTACATTATCACAAATTTAAAGTGATGGACACTGGGGTTACAAAGACAAATAGAAGGGTATTGGGTGACAAAGAATGGTAATTCAGGTTGTTTGCAACCTACACAAACTTCCACATCAGGCCAGCAGGGAAACATCAGGCAGAAAGCCCTGATGTATGCTGTCAGGGATTTCCAAACAAAGAACTGCAGGACTCTGCCTGAAGAGCTCAGGGAGCATTTCCAAAAGGAGAAGAAACTTGAAGTGGATCTTGAGGGATAAGTAGAAATCTTCCAGGTCATTAACGTGGAAACATAAAAATGCAAGGAGGCAGGAAAGAACCCTAAGTGATCTAGCAAAATGAAAAGTCTGATGAGGTTCCAACAGGTAATGGTGGGGATAGTGGAGGGGAATGTGAACCATAAGAAGATAAGTCACATCTCCATAAAGAGGAGAAAAGTGACATGGGAAGATGAGAAGACACATCTCAATGTAAAGGAGAAGAGCCTTTGGGAGGGGAAAATACAGCATGGAATTTTTCAATATTAACTTGATGTGAACAGATTAAGTCAATAAGCATCTACTGAGCATCTACTTTGTGCCAGATGCTGTACAGAATGAGGCTGTGGAGACAAATAAGATTTTATCCTAGTTCATAAAGAATTCACTATCAAGTGAGAAAGATATGCAAAGGAGCAGATATATCAGCATAATGTGATGCAAGAGCAAATTAACTGGGAAACTTCAGGAATTCTCAGTCAATTGTATATATTTTTTCAATTCCTCTCTTACAGAGGATCCCTCAAATTATGAGTCTCAGACTACAAAATCTAGATCCACCCCTCATGTGCTGAGTAATATGATAACAATATAATCATAGAGGATGTGCACTTAATCTTGATTTGGTTTGAGAGACGGTCAGAGAAGCTGTTCTAACAAGTCAACACTTGGTTTAACTAAGCCATTCTCAGATTATTCATTAATAAAAAGCCATCCTATTAGGAGTGAGGTGATATCTCATCGTGGTTTTGACTACTTGTGTTTAGCTGATGATTATTGATGTTGAGACACTTTTTGGCCTTTTGTATGTCTTCTTTAGAAAAATGTCTATTAACATCTTTCGTCCATTTTAAATCAGATTATTAAGGTTTTTTGTTTTTGTTTTTGCTATTGAGTAGTAAGTGCTCCTTATGTGTTATGGAAATTAACCCTTTATCAGATATATGGTTTGCAAATATTTTATCTCATTCCACATGTTGCCTTTTCACTCTGTCGATTAAAGGGTCCAATTTCAGTCTTTTGCCTGTGCATATCCCATTTCCCAACATCATTTGTTGACAAGACTGTCATTTCCCCATTGTGTATTCTTGGCACCCTTGTCGACGATCAGTTGACCATATATGCATGGATTTCTAGGCTCTCTATTCTGTTCCATTGGCCTACCATCAGTATCATAATGTTTTAATTCCTGTAGATTTGTAATATATTTTGAAATCAGAAAGTATGGTGAATCCAGCTTTGTTTTTCTTTTTCAAGAATGCTTTGGTTATTAAGAGTCTTTGGGGAATCAATATAAACTTTTGAGTTATATTTTTCTATTTCTATAAGAAATGCTATTGGGATTTTCAAAGGGATTTCACTGAATCTATAGATTACTATATGTAGTATTGGCATCTTAACAATATATAAGATATACCTATTATAATGCCTATTATTTTAAAAAAGACAAGTATTGGTGAGGCTGGAGAAATTGGAACCCTTGTACAGTGTTGGTGGGAATACAAAATGGTGCAGTAAGTATGGAAAACAGTAAAGATGTTCCTCAAAATATTAAAAATAGAACTACCATATGATCCAGCAATCCCATTTCTGAGAATTTATCCAATATAATTGAAATCAGAATTTCAAGAAGATATTAACACTCTAGTGTTCATTGAAGCACTGTTTACCATAGCCAAGATGTGGAAACAACCTAAATGTTCATCAGCAGATGAATAAAGAAAATGTTGCATATACATACATACACAGTGGAATAGTAAGGCTGAACAGAGTCTTAAGAAAGAAGGAAATCCTGTAATATGTGACCATGTGGATGAACCTGAGGACATTGTGCTAAATGAAATAAGCCAGTCACAGTAGGACAAATACTATATGATTCCACTCATATGAAATATCTAAAATAGCCAGACTTACAGATGCAAAGAATAGAATGGTGGTTTCCAGACGCTGGGGGTAGGGGAAATAGGGAGTTGCTAATCAATGCATATAAAATATCAGTTAGGCAATAAGTTCAAGATATGTGATGTACAACATGACACCTTTAGATAACAATATACTGTATTGTATGCTTAAAAATCTGTTAGGAGGGTAGATCTCATGTGAAGTGTTCTTACAAAAAAAAAAGAAAAAGCCCAGAGAAGAATTGTATGGTGGTAAGGAAGGAAGAGAAAAAGGAAGTTTTGAATTCAGAGAATTCAGAAGCAAGAAACCACAAGACCCTAGACCAGTGGTTCTCAAAGCGAAGAGTATCCAGATAAGCAAGGTTGGTATTCCCTGCAAACTTATTAGAAATGCAGGTACTTGGGCACCTCCAGACTTACTGAGTTGGAAACTCTATGAGTGTGCACAGGAATCGGTGTTTTAACAAGATTTATTCTGATGCATGCTATTTATTCTGATGCAGGTTATTCTGATGCATGATGAATTTTGAGAACGACTGCCTTAGATTAAGGGGTAAAAAATAATAATGGTTTCCCTAAGAACTCATTTTAAAGTGCAACCCAGCCCAGGTGAAGAAGGAAAAACTCAATAATCAAGGAAAAAGCTATTTTACATGGAAAGGAAGGGAGAGGAATCTACATTCAGGATAGTTGTACATTTTGCAGGGGGGAAAATGCATTAGTATATACTGTCAGGACCAAACTTTTCACTGTTTGATCACACCTCATTTGCATTTTTAATAGTCCCCATTAGACAGCCTCTGAGCTAATTAGGCAGGCGTCTATAATAGAAGACTTCTGTTTCCTGTTTTCAGAACTCAGAAACTAATGGCTGAAGCACTGCTAAAACAATTAAGTAATAAGAAAAATAATGTGTAAGATTGGCAAAAACACAGCTGCCATAAATCATTACAAATGACTCGCAGCTCAAATTGTTTAATTAGGGAAAAAAAGTAACCTATCATATGTTTGGGATGGCAAGGGAAAACAAAGGGAGAAGGACCATGGAACAGAGAGTTTATTGCCCTCTGCTAAGTGGAGATGGGGTGAAGAATTGTGATGCCAGGGATTCTAATACCGACAGCATATTCCTCTGCCTTAAGTGATGTTCAGAGGCATCGCTTACTACATCTAAGATTAAGAGTAAATGAAAACTACAGGTGGCGACCCAATCAAATCAGGACGACTAAAGACTCAGACTTATGGAAATGAAATGTGGGCTAACTACCAGTGGAAGAACCCTAACAACTTAGATGTTGGTTGAGGGCAAAGGAAACATGGAATGAATGGGTAGTAAAATAAGGAAGCTATAAATATCACCTACAAACCCATCCTCACTTTCAGAATTGAGGTCAATAACAGTGTACTTATTTCCTCCCTTGTTTTTTAGGCACATGTTTGTGTATATTAATCGGTTTTCTATTCTCTCTTTCCCTTGTATTTTTATATAAGGAGTGTTGGTAATGGTTAATGTAGGAACTTAGTCCTCAGGTTAATGAATATATAAATGAAATTGTGACTTGTTTAACATTACCCAAGTATAGACACAGAATGATTTCGTTTCTCCACTTTTTAGGAGAGGGTAAACATATCTTCATTAGTATAAGGGTTAGTTGTAGTCTCTTAGGTGGAAGCAAGATGCTTGTGTTATCATTACATGAAAATGAAGGGCATGTATACGGATGCTGAGAAGTCAAAGAGGTAAACTGTGCCACCCAGTATTTCCTTTCCAGTTCCACATTTGGAGAGTTATTCCATGTTCATGGAAAGGAAGACAATATTTTCAAGATGTCGGTTCTTCCCAACGTGATCTATAGATACAATGCAATCCCAAACAAAATCCCACAAGTTATTTTACAGATATTGACAAACTGATTCTAAAGTCTATATGGAGAAGTGAAAGACCCAGAATAACAAACACGGTATTGAAGAACAATGTTGAAGAAAGGACACTACCCGACTTCAAGACTTCTAAAGCTACAGTAGTCAAGACAGTGGTTTTTTGGTGAAAGAACAAACAAATAGATCAATGGAACAGAATGGAGAGGCCAGAAATGGACTGTCATAAATATAGTCAACTGATCTCGACAAAAGAGCAAAGTCAGTACAATGGAGCAAAAGTAGGCTCTTCAACAAATGGTGCTAAACAACTGTACATCCACATTAAAAAAAAAAAAAAAAACTAGATACAGACCTAACACCCTTCACAAAATTAACTCAAAAGGTATCAAATACCTAAATTTAAAATTTAAAACTATAAAACTTCTAGAATATAACATTGGAGAAGATCTAGATGACTTTAGATATGGTGACGTCTTTTTGGATACAACACCAAAGACATGATCCATGAAGAAATAATTGATAAACTGGACTTCATTAAAATTAAAAACACATGCTCTGCCAAAGACACTATCAAAAGAATTCAAAGACAGGCCACAGACTGGGAGAAAATATTTGCAAAAGATACATCTGATAAAGGACTGTTATTCAAAATATATGAAGAACTCTTCAAACTCAACAATAAGAAAACAAATGACCCAGTTAAAAAATGGGCCAAGGATCTTAAAAATCACCTCACCAAAGAAGAGATATAGACAGCACATAGCATAGGAAATAGCACATCATAGGTCATCAGGGAAATCCAAATTAAAATGACAATGAGTTACCACTACACAGTTGTTAGAATGCCCCAAATCCTGAACACTGACATTACCATGTGGCGCAGTAAGAACTTTCATCCATTGCTGGTGGGAATGCAAAATGGCACAGCCATTTTGAAGGACAGTTTGACTTGGTGGTTTCTTACAAAACCAAACATACTCTTACCGTACGATCCAGCAATTGTCCTCCTTGGTCTTTATTCAAAGGAGTTGATAATTTATGTCTACACAAAACCCGCACATGATGTTTACAGCAGCTTTATTCATAATTGCCCAAACTTGGAAATAACAGAGATGTCCTTCAGTAGATGAATTGGTAAATATATTTTGGGACATCCAGACAGTGGACTATTACTTGGCACTAAAAAGAAATAAGCTATCAAGCCATGAAAAGACATGGAAGAAACTTACTTTATATTACAAAGTGAAAGCAGCCAACCTGAAAAGGCTACTCTCTGTATGAATCCAACTATGTGACATTCTAGAAAAGACAAAACTATGAAGACAATAAAAGGATCAGTGGTTGCCAGGGGTAAGCAGGAGGAAGAGATGAATACACAGAGCACAGAGAATAAGGACAATGAAAATGCTCTGTACGATATTATAGTGATGGATTTATATCATTATACATTTGTCCAAATCCATAGAATGTAAAACAGCAAGAGTGAAACTAAGGTAAACTATGAACTTGAGTGTTATGATTTGTCATTATAGATTCATCCTTGGTTAAAAAAAAAAACCAATTACGATTCTGGTGAGTGATGTTGATAACGGAGGAAACTATGCATGTGTAGGGGCAGGGGGTATGTGAAAAAGCACTGTATCTTCCTCTAAATTTTATCATAAATAAAATTAGAAAAATGGAGAGGTTTGTCCAAACAAAATTAATACTTAAAAATGTACGTCAGTTTCACTTACTTTAATCTATCATCTCATAGACACTTAACACAGCAGTAGGAAAACTATGGTTGTGGGCCAAATCTGACCCATTGCCTTTTTTTGTACATCTTGTGAGCTAGGCGTGATTCTAACTACTTGGAAAAAAATTAAAGGAAAAATAACATTTTATGATACAGGAAAATTTTCCAAATTTTAGTGTTCATAAATACATTTTTTTTGGAACCCAGACATACTCATTTTTTAATATATTATGTATGGCTACTTTTACTTTGCAAAGGTATAGTTGAATAGTTGCAACAGTGACTGTATGACCTGCAAAGACTGGAATCTTTACTACGTGACTCTTAACATAAAAAGTTTGTTGACTCCTTACTTAACATATTATCTTGCAATTCAGTTCCACATTCAGTTCATAGCTCAAAATATACAAGACATTTTGAGATGCTTGTGCTTGATACCTAGTATGTCTCCTCACTTGCTTGTTCCTCTTCTGTCTTGTTTTCACTTGTCTCTTCCTTCCCAGTTTTCCCCACTTCAGCGTTCTTACCGTTTATTTAAATGGATGGTTCATATACCTGTGGTTCATAGACTCACTTCCCCTTTTCTTCCCACTGAAAATTCCCTCTCTCTACTTTTTGTTTTGTTTTGTTTTGAGAGGGTGATAAAATATTGAGTAGATAAAAAAGAATGGTTATAAAATATCTATAGGTTATAAAGACTGACAATAAAATAAACATCTATGTATCCTCCATCTAGGAAGAGAGGCAAAAGATTATTATTTAAAAAGCTCCCTGGATATCCCTCACTCCTTTTATACTATTGATTCTCAAGGCTCACCTCCTCAGTGAAGCCCTCCCAAATAACTTAGGCCAACACTGAGTGTGCATGTAGCTTACTATCAGCACACATACTTTAGTGATGATTTGGATACTTAGAATTTAGAAATTAAGTTTAGAAACTCAAATATCATATATTTAAACCACCCTCGAAAATGTATGCAGTCTCATATATAACGTTTTGCCTGTAATATTCTGTATGCTAACTACATTCATCCACAATCTCGGGCTCTTTTTCAGTCAAGAGAGAAGAGAATTGCTATTGTCTTCTATGAAACTCATTTTCCACATTTACTGAATCTTTTTAGACACTTGGAAGATGGGTGTTCCCGATTTTAACATGCTACCATCAAATGGTGATTAAAACCTATGAAAGAATGTAAAAGAAGAAATAGGTCAACCTCACAATTTTAAATAAGACCAAAGTGACTCTCTGCTAAACTGAGCTAGTGAAATGGTAATCTAAGCACTCCCTCCATCTTTCTTGCCCTCCCAATTTCAACTGCTTGTAAATGTGATGGTGCTTAAAGATCAAGAGACTAGTACAGAGGAAAAAGCCCTGGGTTAACATGTAGGGATATTAAGGTCTCGTTCTAATTCCACTGTGAAGGCTCTCTGAGACCCGTGAAAATAAGTAACTACTCTCTTGTCTTCAGTTTCTTCATCTGTAATTTCTGGGATGCCTTCATGTCTATCATTCTCTGAGTTCATGGGTCATGGTCAATATCAACAGATAACAAAGTCAAAGTTCCTGCCTCCATGTTCATCCCTTCGTCTAAATCTCTGCTTAATCAAACATGGCCTTCTATTCTAACTGCTAACTTATTTAAGGCATTGATTCCTGACATTCGATAGGAATTAGAATTTAGGCCTGGAAATGTAATATTGCCTCACCATGATCCAGCAGGTCTTCTGAAGTCCAGACATCAGGAAATGCTGAAGAAAAGGAGAAGAAAATGAGTCCTGTGACTCAGCATGCCAATACCTCTATTTAACGAGGGGTTGAGGCTGGCTTTGTTATTGCCAAGGAGGAATTGGTACCATTGGTACCAACCAACTTCGATTGTTTACGTGGTCCAAGAAACCTGCTCAGGGAAAGTTGCCCACCTCTCCAACACAGTCCAAATACTGAGTTTGGTAAGCAGCAGGTCTCTACGAATACCCTACTCTTTTGACTAACCACTTTCTTCCTTTCCTCCCTCATAGATATCCTTGGCTACCTCCAGGTCAATCATATCACAGTTCTACCTACACCTGCCATAATCCCGGGTTAGCATTTATCTCATGAAAAATGAAGTATTACCTCTTCATGGACTTTCCTCACTTCTATGAATTTATATCTGATATATCCTTGATGACTTTGCTCCAACAAAACTTTGATAAACTATTTCATTCTTCATGTTCTACAATGTAGCCCAAAATGTGGATTTTCTTATGTATCTTCAGAATATAATCACTCTCTCTCTCTCCTTTCTCCCTTTGTCTCTTCCTTCTTCCCTTCCTCCCTTCCTCCTCCTTCCTTCTCTCCCTACCTTCCTTCCTTCCCTCCTTCCTTCCTACATTCCTTCCTTTGTTCCTTTTTCTATTATTTTCTTCAATGCTAGGCCAACCCCCAGTACCCTGAAATCTGATAAGGGACTATTGTAGGCCTTGAAATATGTGTTTCCTAAAGCTCCCTCAGTGATCCTGAGGACCAAGGCCATATGAGAAGCACTAGTCTAGAACACATGTGAGAACCTAGGAAGACACTAACATAGCCCCAATGGCCAAAATAAATTTATCAAAATGCTTAGTTATGATGGACCTTCTTATGGAAGTGTTTTTTTTTTTCTCACTTACAGTTTATGTACTCTTCATTTAAGCATATTATAAATAAGCATATTATAAATATGTAGTATTTCCCCATTTTCCACAGCAAATTTAAAACCACAAGTGAAAAGCATATACAAGACTTGACCAAAGAGAGTTATGCCATTGCACCAAGAAGTGGTAATTGATGACTCCCTCCAAAGGAGATACAAAGCAAAAATAAGAGCTTTAGGAAGGAGGTGCTTTGTCCTCCACAGGCCTCTGCCACGCTTTCCTAGTCCTGCTGATAAAAGAGACTTAAGAGTTTGTTTTTGTTTTCTTCTGTTTCCTGGTTCTAGACTTCTAGTTAAGTAATAAGTATATTGTCTCCCCCAGCTCAACTTCCTTCCTCTATGGAGATTTAGATTCAGGAAAAAGAATATCCTACTTAGGCCACAAATCTAAATTTCTGGCCCCCAAAGATCTCTATCAGATCTGGCCATACAGCTGTTAAAACCTGGTACTCTGATGGTCACTGTTCTCTTTGCACTTAGTAACTTTAGTCACCACATGGGTGGAGGAAGGGGTTCCTAGAGGTAATTTGCTGGGGCAGATTTCTGGTTATTATACCATCTAATGCCATTAAACCTTTATAGTGGCCATCTTCAAATATGGCTGCCAAAACGCCTCCATTTCCCGTGAAGCATGTCATTTCTCACACCAAAAAGTGGAGACTATATTCTTTCTCCTTAAACTTGTGATGGCGTTAGGAATTGCTTTGACTAATAGAATGTGACAGCAGTGTTGTTCTGAAACTCTTGAGCTCAGTGAGCTTAAGAGGACAGGCAGCTTCTCCTTCCTCACATTTAAGCCTTGCAACCATGCTGTAAGGAAGTACAAGATGATAGGCCATCTTTGACATCCCAGCCACAGCCAAGCTCTCAACTAAAAGAATGGGCATGAGTGATCCCAGTCAGTATTACATGATGCTAAATAATTGCCCAGTTGAGTTCTGTTTGAATGCCTGACACATAGAGTTAGGAAAAATAATAAATTGTATTTTTAAGTTTGGGGGTGGTTCATTATACAGCAATAGATAACTAGAACACTCTTCCTTACTCCCAACTAAAAGCTCATAGAATACAGCAGTTTAGATCCTGCTTAGGACAGGAAAAACAGTGAGACCCTGTCTGTGTTACAGCAGAGTGGACTAAATGATATTAATAATAATGATCTTAAGCCATTGATGACTTAAGTGCTGCTTAAGGAAATAGAAATATCTACTTAAGCTTGCGTGGTATATTTTAGAAATAATTCCACTTAAATGTGTTAAAATTTTGAAGATTAATACAACAACTTTAAGGATATGTTATCAGGAATCTGGAACATTAGTTTAAGTGGGAAGTTTCATTTCCTGAGGAAGTTAGAAATGATTTGTTTTTAGAAGAATTACTCTTGCCTTGACATCAAAAAGCCTGAAAAGGCAGATGAGTGCAGGGCATGCAAAGATAACTAAACTTCATGTGAAAGAGATCTCAAGAGTAAGGTTTGGAAGGTTGGATGTTGAGCCCTAGAAACGCCCCCCCCGCCAACAGTCTACTGTATGTTCTGACCTTGCCACTGAACAATGTTTTTAGAGTGGATTACCTGAAAGAGGAGGTCTGGATCCCAACCTCACCACCACCATTTACCTCCTGTAGGGTTTTGGCTGAATTCTGTAACTTCTCCTGAACCCTAGTTAAAGAAAAAGTCTGAATTCCACTGATTCTCCTTGTCGGCACGCTCTAGAGATTTCTGTTTGAGTGAAGAACATCACCTTCTCCTTTTGGCACTGGAACTGCTGAGCCAGGATAACTTCTTGGGATTGGTGAGTTCATCCATGCATGCTGGGCTGGCTGAGATCTTCTGATATATTAGTGTCCTAGGCCTGCTGTAATAAACTACCACAAACTGGGTGGTTTAAACAACAAAAATTTATCCTCTCACAGTTATGGAGGTCAGAATTATGAAATCAAGATGTCGCAGGCTTGGTCCCTTCTGAGTACTGGGAGGGAGAATCTGGTCCATGTTTCTCCTCTAGCTTCTGAAGGTTTATTGTCAATCTTCTTCAACATTTCTTGGCTTGTAGTTGTATCACCCTGAACTCTTTCATCTTCACATGACTTTCTTGTGTGCAAGTTTCTGTGTCCAAATTCCCCATTTTTATAAAGATACCAGCCATATTTGCTTAGGGCTCACCCTAAGAACCTCATTTTTAACTTTTTACTTCTGTTAAAACCGTATCTACAAATAGGTCACATCTAAGGCAACAGGAGTCAGGACTTCAACATATATATACATACACACACAAACACACACACACACATATATATATACAATTCAACCCATAACACTGTGTCAGCTAGGATATGCTATTCCAACCTGTAGAACCTCAGAGTCTGAGCAGTGTGATGCTTGAGCATACTTGGAAACAGTAAGCCCCAGATATGCCTGTCCTGGTGTTTCCCAGAGATTGTCTCAGGCTTCTTATGCCATCAACCTGCAACATCTAGACAGAGTCGCAGCAGTTATGCTGACAGCCCTTGCCATCCTGAACTTCTGCTGTGCCTCACTCCACCTGATGCCTCAAATCTACCACAACCCTAATCCCATCACTCCCTCAACAGGCATCTCCTGCATGCTGACTCCCCTGGCTCACTGCCCTAATCCTCTTCAAGATTTTTTCCACCTGGGTATTTTTCAATACCCAGAACACTGAACTTAAAGGGGTCTTTTATTTTTTTAAGTTTTTCTTTCCTAAGCAGGAGAAGACACCATATTTCAATGACAAATGTGTCTATCCCTTGCTTAGGAATTTTAAAGGGAAAAAAAATAAAAAAACAATTGTCACAAAGCAGACAGGAATAACCACTTAATGATTCAGTGGTTGTCTTGGTGCACATGCCTCCCTCTCAGTTAATTCTTTTACACTAACAACTTCTTTGGGCACCATAAATTATATACCTGTTTTGACTAAAAGGAGCTGTGTGACAAGTGGTAGGGGTTATCAAAATTGAGTCAACATTACAAGCGCTGTCTGTGTGATAGACAGAAAGGCAAGGTGTAATCCTAATGTCTCTCTGATGAAATATATACAGAGGCTTAACCTAATCCCTGAAGGAATGACAGGGAAAATAAGGCGAAAGAACAATTAGCCTCCTTCCATATAATCCTAAACTTATTGGTTGGCTGCTTTCATTTCTTCCATTGCCTGACTCACCAAGTAGGAGCCAGGAAGTGACAGAAACCAGTGCTTTCTCAGCAGAGCCATCTGATACTTTCCGGTGGACAATCTACCTGCCTTTCACTGTATTTTTAAAACTATGTCATATCTACCCACACCCTTTCATTTCTTTCAGAGAGTTGAAAAATCAGCACATTTGTCTCCATTTTTTTCTAAGTGGGAGAAAGTAGTTATTTGAAGAGACGCATTATTTCTTTCTAATGCCATCCATCAGTTACTGAGTGCCCGCTTTGTGTTAACCCCTTGTTAGGTATTGTGGAAAATATGAGGAAAAGAAAGTAATATTCTTTGGCTTCTCAGAGTTCAGAGTCTACCGTTAGGGGAGAAAATAGATAAAACTCTACTTTAGTAAAATAAAGTCTAAATATTGCTGCTATTTTTCATATGTGATCAAATTACCTCTTCCCTTTTAGTAGTAATGTCTTTGGGGTTTATTCAGCTCTAGTTATGGATGTGTACTAGGCATTCGTCTCTCTGGAGTCTTTCATTTAGCATCCTTTGTAACCAATGGGATATAGTTAAAAGTATACTGGTCAGATACAGCATCTGCAGTACTATTTAACGGCTCAGACCAGGAATAAGTAAGTATATGGCTTGAGTCATACTGTCAAGCTGCAGTGAGATTATGTGCCCACAATGGGAAGTTGGCTAAAAGTCAATGATACTGAAGCTGGTAAAAGATTATGACCAGATTGAGGGAGTCACTTGGTAGCTTTTAGAAAAAAATGTTTCCTTTCTGCAATGGCAGTGATGTTCACAGTGCTCAAATGTACTATCAACTCTTCCTAACCAACTTCATATAACTCTGCTATCTTTGCTCACATACGCCATTTCCCCCAACCAACTTCAATTAAATTTAACTTAATAAAGATTGATAGTAATTATTATTACTGTAAAAACTAATATTTTATTTTCCCATAGTGCTTTTATTTTTTTTTTCTCTAAACCAGTTTCACACACATTAACTAATTTAATCTTTACCATCTGCATGTGCCCAGCCAGGTGTGAGGCACTGTGAGAACGCAAGAAAAAAAGCTTTGCACACCTCCTGAGTTGTTGGGGAATTCCCTCCCATTGCTTTCCCAAGTCATTGTGATCAAACCCATCAGGCCTGAAGCCATCTGACACAGTCACAGAGAGGAGATTTGGCTTCTTTCTGGGAGGAGAACATGGAAATCTGTTGCTCTGTCCAGACTGACCCTATTGTCATCACTCCATCACAGTCAAAAATTGACCCAGTTCCCAGACTGCTCCCAGCCTCTGGGATTATGGAGCTGATATTCCTCCTTTCTAGATGATCTCCATCTTTTTGTTTCCAATTCTCACCTCATCCTGGTATGCTACCTGCACTTTCCCAGAACGTCTCCAGATTCCTTTACATTGCCTTTTGGCTCTCAGCTGGGTTTGCAACTCCTCCCAATTTAGCAACATCTGAAAATTTAATTAGCAGGAGGTTGTCTCCCTCTTCCACATAATTAATGAAGATGTTAAAATAAAATTGGATTATGAATTTATTACACTATAATTTGCAAATCATTGCCATAGTTGCTAGATAAGCTCTAACAAGGCAGGAGGGAGCAACTTGATAGAGCCAAGGGTATCTAAGCCATTGTGGTCTTTAACTCAAAGCCAAAGGCAGTATGGTACAAGGGGAAGAGTTCAGGTTGAGAGTCAAGAACCAGGATACTCACTGGGAGTCTGGTGCTAACTGGGAGAAACTGCCACATTATATTCCATCCTTAACCCCCAGGGTACAGGCAGAAGGACAAGATAATTTCCAGTCAAATGACCAAGGAGTCAAGGAGACTCTCATGTGAGGATGAAATCCAGGCAGTGATCCATTCAAAAGGGAAAAAAATGAGGACTGGAGAGGGAAACATTAATCTCGTATTAAATAGTATAATACTAGTAAGAACTAGCCTTTCTTAAAGAGTGAACCAATAGTATTAGGTCAAATAATAAGATCCCAGGAAGTACCTATGCCTAAATACCTATTCTTGGCTAACGAAAACAATCAACTCAAGACAAAAATTGTCAATCATAAAAGAAGAAGAGTTTCTAACATTTAAAAATAATAGACAGTGAGAAAAATTCTATACCTAATTTTATCTCAGACCATTTGCAACAAATCCCATCTTTGCTTTTACCTTATGCTGTCCTTCGTCTCCTTCAGCTTGGCTCTTCTTGGGCTACTCAATCCCATGTCTTTCCAGCAGTAACCAAACAAGGCTCCTCATCAGCTCCAGCATTCAGGTCAATTCCACACATGGCCCCTGTGATGTTCCTGGTGCAGGCAGCTCTGTCTTCCATCTTGGAGCTGCCATCTCCTCTCTGCTGGCCATGCCCGTGCAGCAGAGAGCAAATCTAGGAACAAAATTAAGTGCATTTATGAAGGACAGGCACAAAATAGATTTTTGAAGGAGTTATTAGTGTATTTAGAACAATCTTAGCTTCACAGAGCAAATATTAAAGAGGTAGTGTTATGGTATGAATGTTTGTGTTCCTTCAAAATTCATATGTTGGAAACCTAACCCCCAAGGTGATGGTATTAGGAGGTGATTAGAAGGCTGGCAGAACTACCATCTGAGGATCCAAGGAAAAGTCTTCCACCCAGAAGAGAGCTCTCACCCAACCATGCTGGCACCCTTATCTTGGACGTCCAGCCTCCAGAATTGTGAAAAATAAGTTTCTGTTGTTTATAAGTTACCTAGTCTGTGGTTTTGTTATGGCAGCCCGAACAGACTAAGACAGGTAGTCATTCTTGTAGACATTTTTAAGAAACTAAATATTAAAGAATATAATTCATGAATCTGGTTTTATTCCAAAGTTCTTTTGTTATGTCCAACATATAGTGATGTAAATTAGAATTGGCAATTCATGCATGATTTGAATGCTTTGTTGGTCCAATATTGCAAATTTCAGATGAAGTTTGGTATCAGATACATTAATTTCTATGTTTGAGCCCTTTATAGTCCTTTACATCAATGTATTGGAAAGGCAAAGCCTATTTTGTTAAAAAAAAAAAAAAAAGAAAGAAAGAAAGAAAAAGGAAATAAAATACAAAGTAGTGACTCACTCAAGGGAATACCTTGAAATTGGTATAATTTATAAAACAAAATACCCTTAATATGACAGCAGTCAATTTAGCTTGACATAAAAGAGGGTCTGTGTTTTCTTTCATTTATATTTTTATGATATGTAATGTCTTTATAATTTCACCACTCCACATCAAAGCCGCCAACTGCTGAGTGCCTAAATAAGTAGCATGTGAAGAAAATGAATGAGTTGCTAAATGTCCCATTACGTCCACAGAGAATATCCTTCTATTTGGAGTCAGGAATCTTAAATTGAGATGACAAATGAATGGTTTTCACTCCAGTGGAGGGAGAGTTTTGGCAACTTTATTACATTCAACATTTGAACGGAATAAGGGGAGAATAGAGAGAGAAATGAAGTTTTAAAAAATAATAAGTATTGTTGGTATCTGAGCTCTGGCTCTAAATGTCAGTTCCTCTGTGAGACAGAGTGATGGGGACAGTAGGGGGCATAGCACATGCATAAAACTCCAGGGAGATGGAGAGGAGGGCCTGTCACTGGTGTGATTTCTCTAGCACAAAGAAGCTATTTGGAGAATCTTAACAAGTTCCAACGTGTTTGGTCCAACACATTAGAACTGACATCAAAAATTGAAAAGCAAAGAATGTGTAGAGCTGGTTAAAGGAAATCACAATAATCAGCAGCTCTATAGGGCACTTAACCATAGACACCCAGGGAGGCCCAAGGCAAAGGATAAGAAATAGCAGGAGGCTGGTGACTGCAGCATCACCCAGGAGTTCATTGACTTTAAAAATCTATCCGACATTGCAGAGGAAAATAGGATGAGCGTTATAGAGAATACTGTACAACTACTGATCTGTGTGTACTGTCTGCACACTAGTTGAAAAGGAATCCTTTAGTAAAAGTCCACTTTCACAGGCCCTCATTCGTTCATTCTTAAAGCCTCAATATTTAAACCTTCTGTTTTTCATGTTCCAGATCCTATCCCATCTGTCTCATCTCTCTTTCGCTCACCATCTGCAAACTCCCATATAGACTTCCACTCAGCATGGTGCTTTGGGCCACACTTGATGATGGAAGAGGAATGGGCACACTAGAGCCATAGTGGCCTCCAAATCAGGAGGCAGGGCGTCCACATGGGAAGGCATTTAACTTACTGGTCTTTAATTAAACAACTGACTAAGAGCACACAACCAAAATATGCCAGATATACTTTACTTTGAGCATTGTGATCCCAGTACAGGTGACCAATTAGCCATCAAGTTAATTCTTTATTCCCTTAATGAGGTTGACTTGAAAATGTTTGACTATGGTGGAATATATGTGTGATGTACATGCAGTCAGAACATGATGGGTAGATGGTTGCCTTCCTCTCTGTACCTGTTAGGGTCTATATTTTAGGCAAAATAGTTCATAGCCAGTTGGGGGAAATAAAACCTAAGAAATTCTAAGGTTCATCTTCTATGTAAATGGAGAGGAGTATTTTACTCCGTTAACTGGGAAACTATTCTCTGCATGTGACAAATATGGTTTTAAAATTGCAACATAATATAAATCAGAACATAAACTTTGGAACTTGAAAACTCTTATTTTAAGACAAAATAATCAATAGACTGCTCCTCTCTGGCCTCAGTTTTCTAATTACAGGAACACATGGGTTGGATTACATAATTTCTAAATTCCCATACAGTCTAATATTGTGTGGTCTTTTACAATACAAATAGTAATGCCACAGCTACATAATAATGTCACATCAGCAGCAACAATCTTATCAAGAACCATTTGCTAAACACTTTCAAAGCACCAGACAATGTGCTAAGTGGCTTATGGACTTTATCCCATTTAATCCTTGCAATAGCTTTATCAAGGAAGAATTACTATTCCCATTTTTATAGATGAAGACAAAAAAAGTTTTCCAGTATTATAATTTTGGGGTGCCAGGATTGGGCTTCTAACTTATATTGAACACCAAATCCTGTGTTCTTAATTTGAAAGCGTTCTCTGGCATTTTAAGTTTCCTTATCATGGTAGGAGGAGAAGATAGGCTACAACAGACTGAGAAGTAGAAATGTTTTCACTATGTTTTTACAATATTATAAGAGAGAAAAGACTCACATGGGGAAGAAATAACTGTACAGTTTTGTATGTGTGTAAGTGCCAGACTGAACAGATCAGTCAATAAGAACTACAGGATTTAAAAAAGGGAAAATCATTATTAGTTAGATACTAACAACAAGCCTAGTTAAAAAGGTCTTCGTGCCATTGGGCTTTCAAAGAAGAGGCTACAAGGTAGACAGAAAGACTGGGAAAGATTTTTCTGGTGGGGAAAAGTGCATTAGCAATAGCAAACACTGGAAGTATTGTAGCATGAATGAGACACAACAAAGAAACAAGTTGACTTTATCCAGTTTGGAGGAAACTCACAAAGCTGATATTTTGCAAAAAACATAAAAAATAAGTTAGTATATATTTTTTGAAATGGAGAAGAATTCAGAGACAACAAATTCATTGTGAGTTATGATTAATTCATTTACTTTTGCAAAATGTGATCAGCACTTCTGGACCTACAATATTATGTTGGATTGGTCTTTTCAAAGGTATAATTGATAGACCACATGCACTAGGATCAACCAGGGCCTCTTGTTAAAAATGCAGATTGACTGATTCTCACTACAAACCCACTGAATCAGAATCTTTGCAAAATGAGCCCAGGAATTTGGATGTCCAAATGCTTTTCAAAATATTAAGATACTTCACTGAGGTATAACTTTCATAAAATAAAATGCACAGATCTTAAGTATTTATTTTAATAAATTTTGACAAAAATATGCACCCATGTAGCCTTTGTACCAGTCAAGAATACACAACATTTCTAGCACCCTAGAAAGTTTCTTTTTTTTCTTTTTTTTTTTTTTTTTTTTGCGGTACATGGTCCTCACTGTTGTGGCCTCTCCCATTGTGGAGCACAGGCTCCAGACGCACAGGCTCAGCGGCCATGGCTCACAGGCCCAGCCTCTCTGTGGCATGTGGGATCTTCCCGGACCAGGGCACGAACCCACGTCCCCTGCATTGGCAGGTGTACTCTCAACCACTGCACCACCAGGGAAGCCCCCTTAGAAAGTTTCTTGTGCCCCTTTGCAATCAATCCCCCACTGCTCCAGGTAACCACTGATCTGATTTCCAATCTCCATAAGCTACTTTTTATTGTTCTAGAACTTCATATAAATGGGGTCACACAGGATGTACTTTTTTGCATGGACTTTTCCCTTTCAACATCAAGTCTATGAGAGCCATCTTGTTGTGGCCATCTGCAGTTTCTTCATTTTTGTTGCTGAGTAGTATCCCAATATATGAAAATACTATAATTTGTTTATCCATAGTCTTACTGATAGACATTTGAGTGGTTTCCAATTTTTGGCTGTCGTGAATAAAGCCATTGTGAATATAATTATATGTCATTTCATAAACAAATATTTTTATTCCTCTTGGATAAATAATTAGGAGTAGATTCACTGAGTCA
Organism: Physeter macrocephalus; assembly: GCF_002837175.3. NCBI lineage: Eukaryota > Metazoa > Chordata > Mammalia > Artiodactyla > Physeteridae > Physeter > Physeter macrocephalus. Next base: position 50,605,855 of record NC_041232.1, on the reverse strand, counting down.
TAGGGTAGGTGTATATTTAGCTTTAAAATAAGAATGACCAATCAGTTCTCTCAAGTGATTGCACCATTTGATATTCCCACCACCAATGTATGAAAGTTCTGGTTCCTCCATATCTTCACTTGATATTTCAAGCTTTAGTGTTTCATCCACTCAAGGTCAATCTATATTTTTATGGTTAGTGCTTTTTGTGTCACAAGGTTCAAAGATTTTCAGTAACTTCATTATAATAATTCCTAACTTTCTTGTAAGTTCTTCTTTGACTCATGGGTTATTTAGAGATGTCCTCTTTAATTTCAAATATTTTGGAATGTTTCGTATATCATAATATGATTGATTTTCAATTTAATTCCATTGCAGTCAGAATAAATATTTTGTAAGATTTCAATTTCTTGAAATTTATGAGATGCATTTTATGGATCAATATATGATCTAGCTTGATGAATGTTCCATGTGCACTTGAAAATAATGTGTATTCTGCAGTTGTTGGGTACGGTATTCTGTTAATGTCAATTAGGTCAAGTTGGTTGATAATGTTTAGATTCTCTATATCCTAAATAAATTTTTGCTTATTCACTCTATTGACTACTGAGAAGTATTAACAATTCATCTATGATTGCATGATTTATATATGTATATATACCATTCAACCTGTTTACATTTAAATGATGTCTTATAGACAGTATATATATATTTTTCCAGTTGATAATTTCTGCATTTTAATTTGAGTGTTTAGTCTATTTTCATTAATGTAATTATTTACGTTTGGGTTTAAATCTATCACCTTGATATTTATTTTCTATTCACTTCTCTGTTTTGTTTTGGTTATCTTTTTTCTATTTTGGAAGGTTAATTGAATAGTTTTAGTATTCTATTTTATTTCCTCTACTGGCTTTCTAGCTATACTTCTTTTTATTATTACTTTTCCTTGCTGCTCTAGGAATTACAATATGTATCCTTAATTTATCAGAGTATCCTTAGAATTAATGTTTTACTAGCTCACACATCACACTTCCAACTTCACAAATGTAAGAACATCAAATCAGTTCACTTTTATCACTCCACCAACTGCAGTAATATTATTGTCATATATTTTATTTCTACATATGTTTTTACTCCACCTTACAATAATGTCATTTTTGCTTTAAAGAGTTTATTTACCTTTTTAAAGATGCAGACATAGAGAATGGACTTGAGGACACAGGGAGGGGGAAGGGTAAGCTGGAATGAAGTTAGAGAGTGGCACTGGCTTATATACACTACTAAATGTAAAATAGATAGATAGTGGGAAGCAGCTACATAGCACAGGGAGATTAGCTCTGCGCTTTGTGTCCCCCTAGTGGGGTGGGATAGGGAGGGTGGGAGGGAGACGCAAGAGGGAGGGGATATGGGGATATATATGTACGTATAGTTGATACACTTTGTTATACAGCAGAAACTAACACACTATTATAAAGCAATTATACTCCAATAAAGATGTTTTTTAAAAAAAGTTTACCTTTTAAAGAAATTAACCAAAGAAACTTTTAAAGTTAGTCCTTTATATTAACTTGCATATTTAGCCTTTTTAGTGCTTTTCATTCCTTTTGTAGAAGCAAATTACCATCTAACATCATTTCCTGTCAACTTGATGAATTTCCCTTAAAACTTCTTAATGTGCAGGTCAGTTAGCAACAAATTTTCCCAGCTTTCATTTGTCTGTAAGTGTGTATTTCACCCTCTTTTTAAAGGATACTTTCACAGCATGTAGATTCTGGTTTAGTGAGTTGTTGTTGTTGTTTTTTTTTCTTTCAGATCTTTAAAGATGATCATTCCATTGTCTTCTGGCCTTCATTGTTTCTCACAAAAAATCAACCATCATTCATATTCCACTGCATATAATGTGTTGTGTTTTTTCCCAACAATTTTAAATATGTGCTCTTTATCTCTTTGTCTTTGGTTTTCAGCAATTTGACTATGATGTGCCTAAGTTTGGTATTCTTTGTATTTACTCTCCTGCAGCTATTTATTATAAATGTAGATGACCAATTCCCACTTCAGACCCATTGTATCAAATTTTCTAGTAATGTAACAAGGATCTAAATTTCTAAACAATCCTTAAATTATTTTTATGGACACTGAAGATTAGAGAATCACTAAACTAGAGTAATAAAACTAATCACTATCCTGAAGAAATTTAAGATATTTTATAGATCTTAGATATATACTCAAAATGTATATTATTAGGATGTAAAAATATGCCATATCAGTAGAGATGACTTGTTATGGAAATTCAGAAAAAAAAGAAAATTAAATGATAAGAAGCAGAAGCTTTTTGGAAGGCATAGCCTTTAAGTAGAACTTAAAAGGTGAGTGATATTTTTATTTGGAAAGTTGGATGAGAATGTCCCCAGTTTAAGTGGTCACCTTTAAACACTATCAGGAAAAATAATTTTACCACCCCAACACTAATTTTGAAACATCTATTGCTGACAGAAAATAACTATCAGGAAAAATAATTTTACAGCCCCAACACTAATTTTGAAACCTCTATTGCTGACAGAAAATAAGGGTGAGAGGCCAAGCTCAGGGAATATTTCTAACAGAATAAGTAGAAGGTCTCTGATATTTCAATATTTAATATAGAGCTGTACCCACACACACAACATGTGATAATCCCACACTGAGTAGAAAAAACAGACCTGGAATGTTTACCAGTCCATTAACAAAATGCAATCGCTTCTTATTTTTTTATTGCACCATAACCTGGATGTCAGGTTGCATTAAGATGCCTTGGGTTATGATGACATAAATAGTACAACATAATGAAACATGACACTGAGAAATGTGGGCATTGATCTGTGCCACTAATTTAAAGACTCACTGGGTTTTGCCTTGATCTGTTTTTATGTCCTCAACCAAGAAATGGCACATGGATAATGGGTATTGTCTGTTTTTTTTTCCCTGGACAGGGTCCATACAAGAGTTTTTCCATTATTGACACATCGTTGGTATTGACAGGAGGGTTATCATATTCTCTTTCTCATGGACTCTTGTCAAATGGTCATAACTTAGGCAAACGAGAACAGAATCATTCTAAAGGCAGTATTCAGGAAAATGGATTCCAACTGCATCTTCTGCACACTTTCAGTCTGCATTATAGAGATGAAATTTAATCTTAATTTATTCACATAATCAATAAAATATGGTACTAGGCTAGGGGCTAGGGATATAAAGATGACTAAGACCTGACTTCATAGTCTTGTCCAGCATTTATTAAAATATATTTTTCAAAGTTGTTCCTTGATGTAGCCATAAAATCTCTGTGTTTTGGAAATACAGTTAAGCGCATAGCAGAGATTTGGGGGCAAAACTGGAGATTGAACTGATTCAGAAATGCCTGCCTCCACCCATGCTGGAGCAGTGTAGTCACAGGTCTCAGCTGTGTGAGAACTGGAATTGACCTGCTTGTAAAATCTGGGAGTTGTCAAGCATTCTCCTATCCATTAAACAGAGACTAGAAGATTCCACCCATCAGCCTGGGGAAATAACAAGGAATCTTTTTATTTCCCTGATGCTATGGGTATGATCACTCAAAATATATTGGATACTGAAGCCTGCTCCAAATGTAGCTGTGAGTTCCAAATTTATTCATGTGGAATAGAGACCCAAATTGGGAATAAATATAAAGTTGGCCTATAACTTGTGAAGCCTCAAAAGTGACAAAAGAATACTCTGTTGTTACAGTATTTTTCCAAGGTACAGAAACTGCTGGACCCCAACAGAAAATAAATTCTGCTGATTATAGATAATAATAATAATAAATTACAAGCCATTTTAAAAACAAATCTCCATGAGAGAGAATGAACACACATAATCACACCAATAACAAAAAAGGAGAGATTGCTTAAAACTCTTTAAAAAGACTTTAAAATAAGAATATTAAAATGGCTTTATAAATCCAATTTAACAACGTTTTCTTAATGTTAGTGCTTCTGTGTCATGTTTAACAAATTTTTGCCTATTCCAAGGTTATAAATATATTTTCCTATGTTTTCTTCTAGAAACATTGTTTTAATTTTCATATTAGTCATAAAGTAGAAGATATTTTTAATTCATATACTGACAAAAATCTCCTATCCAGAATATATTTAAAATACCTATAAATCAATAAAAGAAAGACAATCCAATAAAATAGTAGGCAAAAAACTTGAACAGGTACTTCACCAAAAAGGATATCAAACTGACCAATGGATATTTGAAAAAATGTTCACCATCATTAGTTATAACCTAAATGAAAATTTAAAACACTATGAGATACCACTGCACACCCAGGAGAATATCTAAAATTACAAAGGCTGTTAATACCAAGGACTGGCAAGGATGTGAAGCAACTAGAATTTTTATACAATGATGAGTTTGATTGCATATTGTTATGCCCACTTCAGAAAATAATTTTGCAGAAACAATTAAAGCTAAACACACGTATAACTTGTGACCAGCAATTCAATATATAGGTATATAACTAAATGTAATATACTTATGTCTACCTAAGACATAAGTTATAAAAGCTGTTGACATAAAGGGAAGCTCAGTGAAAGGTTTATGTGAACTTTACTATTTTTGCAACATTTCTATAATTCTAAAATTACCTCAAATTAAAATTAACTGTTTTAAAAATTCCAGGCAGAAGTAATATAAACTTAAGATTCCATTTGTATGGAATTCAGCAAGAGTAATCAATGGCTATACAGAATCCTTTAGGGGAACATTGACTCAGAAGGTACTAAAGGAGCCTTCTCTGGTACTGGAAATGTTTTATACCTTTTTCTAGGTGGTGTTTATATAGTATTTGTATAAAGAAAATGAAAAGAAAGAAACAGGGCTGAAAACTTAAACTTGACTCAAATAGAATTCATCTATTTGTAAAGATATAATGAATGGAAAGATGTAATGAGATGGGAATTATGAAAAAAATTGTAAGACAGATGAAATACAGAATAAAAAATTCCATATATATCTTCTAGGGATTCAGAAGGGGAACAGTAGTACTCCAAGATATAATGTCTGGGACAGATACCTAATTTAATAAAAGATGTCATTCAATTCAAAGACCACATTGAGATTTGTTTTTTTTTTTTTTTCTCCCTGTACTATGCAGCTGCTTCCCACTAGCTATCTATTTTACATTTGGTACTGTATATATGTCAATGCCACTCTCTCACTTCATCCCAGCTTACCCTTCCCCCACTCCGTGTCTTCAAGTACATTCCCTACGTCTGTGTCTTTATTCCTATCATGCCCCTAGGTTCTTCAGAACCATTTTTTTTTTTTAGATTCCATATATATGTGTTAGCATACGCTATTTGTTTTTCTCTTTCTGACTTACTTCACTCTGTAGGACAGACTCTAGGTCCATCCACTTCACTACAAATAACTCAATTTCATTTCTTTTTATGGCTGAGTAATATTCCATTGTATATATGTACCACATCTTCTATATAATGTCTGGGACAGATACCTAATTTAATAAAAGATGTCATTCAATTCAAAGACCACATTGAGATTTGTTTTTTTTTTTTTTCTCCCTGTACTATGCAGCTGCTTCCCACTAGCTATCTATTTTACATTTGGTACTGTATATATGTCAATGCCACTCTCTCACTTCATCCCAGCTTACCCTTCCCCCACTCCGTGTCTTCAAGTACATTCCCTACGTCTGTGTCTTTATTCCTATCATGCCCCTAGGTTCTTCAGAACCATTTTTTTTTTTTAGATTCCATATATATGTGTTAGCATACGCTATTTGTTTTTCTCTTTCTGACTTACTTCACTCTGTAGGACAGACTCTAGGTCCATCCACTTCACTACAAATAACTCAATTTCATTTCTTTTTATGGCTGAGTAATATTCCATTGTATA
>NC_041232.1:50599256-50599920 GCF_002837175.3 Physeter macrocephalus | reverse complement strand
TTCTTTTTTTTTTTAACATCTTTATTGGAGTATAACTGTTTTACAATAGTGTGTTAGTTTCTCCTTTACAACAAAGTGAATCAGTTATACATATACATATGTTCCCACATCTCTTCCCACTTGTGTCTCTCTCCCTCCCACCCTCCCTATCCCACCACTCTCGGTGGTCACAAAGCACAGAGGTGATCTCCTTGTGCTATGCGGCAGCTTCCCACTAGTTATCTAATATACATTTGGTAGTGTATATATGTCACTGCCACTCTCTCACTTCGTCACAGCTTACCCTTCCCCCTCCCCATGTCCTCAAGTCCATGCTCTAGTAGGTCTGTGTTTTATTCCCATCCTACCACTAATCTCTTCATGACATTTTTTTAGATTCCATATATATGTGTTAGCATACGGTATTTGTTTTCCTCCTTCTGACTTACTTCACTGTGTATGACAGACTCCAGATCTATCCACCTCATTACAAATAACTCAGTTTCATTTCTTTTTATGGCTGAGTAATATTCCATTGTATATATGTGCCACATCTTCTTTATCCATTCATCTGTTGATGGACACTTAGGTTGCTTCCATGCCCTGGCTATCGTAAATAGAGCTGCAATGAACATCGTGGTACATGACTCTTTTTGAATTATGGTTTTCTCAGGGTATATGCCCA
>NC_041232.1:50594560-50596817 GCF_002837175.3 Physeter macrocephalus | reverse complement strand
AGTGTTCCATGAGCACTTGAGAAGAATGTGTATTCTGTTGTTTTTGGATGGAATGTCCTATAAATATCAATTAAGTCCATCTTGTGTAATGTATCATTTAAAGCTTGTGTTTCCTTATTTATTTTCATTTTGGATGATCTGTCCATTGGTGAAAGTGGGGTGTTAAAGTCCCCTACTATGATTGTGTTACTGTCGATTTCCCCTTTTATGGCTGTTAGTATTTGCCTTATGTATTGAGGTGCTCCTATGTTGGGTGCATAAATATTTACAATTGTTATATCTTCTTCATGGATCGATCCCTTGATCATTATATAGTGTCCTTCTTTGTCTCTTGTTATAGTTTTTACTTTAAAGTCTATTTTGTCTGATATGAGAATTGCTACTCCAGCTTTCTTCTGATTTCCATTTGCATGGAATATCTTTTTCCATCCCCTCACTTTCAGTCTGTATGTGTCCCTAGGTCTGAAGTGGGTCTCTTGTAGACAGCATATATATGGGTCTTGTTTTTGTTTCCATTCAGCCAGTCTGTGTCTTTTGGTGGGAGCATTTAATCCATTTACATTTAAGGTAATTATCGATATGTATGGTTCTATTACCATTTACTGAATTGTTTCGGGTTGTTCTTGTAGGTCTTTTCCTTCTCTTGTGTTTCTTGCCTAGAGAAGTTCCTTTAGCATTTGTTGTAAAGCTGGTTTGGTGGTGCTGAACTCTCTCAGCTTTTGCTTGTCTGTAAAGGTTTTAATTTCTCCATCAAATCTGAATGAGATCCTTGCTGGGTAGAGTAATCTTGGTTGTAGGTTTTTTTCCTTCATCACTTTAAATATGTCCTGCCACTCCCTTCTGGCTTGGAGAGTTTCTGCTGAAAGATCCGATGTTAACCTTATGGGGATTCCTTTGTGTGTTATTTGTTGTTTTTCCCTTGCTGCTTTTAATATGTTTTCTTTGTATTTAATTTTTGACAGTTTGATTATTATGTGTCTTGGCGTGTTTCTCCTTGGGTTTATCCTGTATGGGACTCTCTGTGCTTCCTGGACTTGATTGACTATTTTCTTTCCTATATTAGGGAAGTTTTCAACTATAATCTCTTCAAATATTTTCTCAGTCCCTTTCTTTTTCTCTTCTTCTTCTGGGACCCCTATAATTCGAATGTTGGTGCGTTTAATGTTGTCCCAGAGGTCTCTGAGACTGTCGTCAGTTCTTTTCATTCTTTTTTCTTTATTCTGCTCTGCAGTAGTTATTTCCACTATTTTATCTTCCAGGTCACTTATCCGTCCTTCTGCCTCAGTTATTCTGCTACTGATCCCATCTAGAGTATTTTTCATTTTATTTATTGTGTTGCTCATCGTTGCTTGCTTCCTGTTTATTTCTTCTAGGTCCTTGTTAACTGTTTCTTACAATTTGTCTATTCTTTACAAGATTTTGAATCATCTTTACTATCATTATTGTGAATTCTTTTTCAGGTAGACTGCCTATTTCCTCTTCATTTGTTAGGTCTGGTGTGTTTTTATCTTGCTCCTTCATCTGCTGTGTGTTTTTCTGTCTTCTCATTTTGCTTATCTTACTGTGTTTGGGTCTCCTTTTTGCAGGCTGCAGGTTCGTAGTTCCCGTTGTTTTTGGTGGCTGTCTGCAGTGGTTAAGGTTGGTTCAGTGGGTTGAGTATGTTTCCTGGTTGGGGAAACTAATGCCTCTGTTCTGGTAGATGAGTCCGGATCTTGTCTTTCTGGTGGGCAGGTCCACGTCTGGTGGTGTGTTTGGGGATGTTGGTAGCCTTATTATGATTTTAGGCAGCCTCTCTGCTAATGGATCGGGCTGTAGACCTGTCTTGCTCTTTGTTGGGTGTAGGGTGTCCAGCAATGTTCATTGCTGGTCCTTGAGTGAAGCTGGGTCTTGATGTTGAGATGGAGATCTCTGGGAGATTTTCACCGTTTGATATTACGTGGATGTCCTGAGGTTGGTTCTCCCACCTCAGAGACACAGCCCTGATGCCTGGCTGGAGCGCCAATAGCCTTTAATCCACACAGCTCAAAATAAAAGGGAGAAAAAATAGAAAGGGAAGAAAAGGAAGGAAGGAAGGAAGGAAGGAGGGAGGGAGGGAGGGAAGGACGAAAGAAAGGAAGAAAGGAAGGAAGGAAGGAGGGAAAGAGGGAAGAAAGGAAGAAAGGGAGAAGACAAAATAAAGTAAGATAAAGTATAGTTATTAAAATAAAAAATAATTATTAAGAAGAAAAATTTCTATTAAAAAAAAAACGGGTCGGTC
>NC_041232.1:50585383-50594518 GCF_002837175.3 Physeter macrocephalus | reverse complement strand
GCACAGCTCCTGGGGCTCAGCTTTGGACTTGGCCCCGCCTCTGCGTGTAGGTTGTCTGAGGGTGTCTGCCCTTCGCGCAGACAGGATGGGGTTAAAGGAGCAGCTGATTCGGGGGCTCTGGCCCAGGCCGAGGTGAGGGAGGGGCACGGATGCGGGGCGAGCTTGCGGCGGCAGAGTTCGGCGTGACGCTGCACCGGCCAGAGGCGCGCCACGCGTTCTCCCGGGAAGCTGTCCCTGGATCCCGGGACGCCGGCAGTTGCGGGCTGCACGAGCTCCCGGGAGGGGCGGTGTGGAGAGTGACCTGTGCTTGCACACAGGCCTCTTGGTTGCAGCAGCAGCAACCCTAGCGCCCCATGCCCGTCTCTGCTGTCTGCGCCGACAGCCGCGGCGGGTTAAAGGAGCAGCTGATTCGGGGGCTCTGGCCCAGGCCGGGGGGAGGGAGGGGCACGGATGCGGGGTGAGCCTGCGGCGGCAGAGGCCGGCATGACGCTGCACCGGCCCGAGGCGCGCCACACATTCTCCCGGGGAAGCTGTCCCTGGATACGGGGACCCCGGCAGTGGCGGGCTGCACGAGCTCCCGGGAGGGGCGGTGTGGAGAGTGACCTGTGCTTGCACACAGGCCTCTTGGTTGCAGCAGCAGCAACCCTAGCGTCCCATGCCCGTCTCTGCTGTCTGCGCCGACAGCCGCGGCTCGCGCCCGTTTCTGGAGCTCATTTACCTGGTGCCCTTAATCCCCTCTCCTCGCTCCCCAGGAAGCCACGCCCGTTTCTGGAGCTCCTTTAAGCGGCGCGCTTAAACCCCTCTCCTCGCGCACCAGGAAGCAAAGAGGGAAGAAAAGGTCTCTTGTCTCTTTGGCAGCTCCAGACTTCAACCGGACTCCTTCCTGGCTAGCCGTGGTGCACTCCACATTGAGTTTTAAATAGAGTAAATTAAATATACACCTAATTCCAGTGTGATGAAAGGACAAAGTACCAAAGGAAAAAAATCTTTTAAATTGCCAGAATTAAAACTCTCACTATTAGAGTCGGAATTTACAGATTAACAAGGGTGGCTAGCATAATCCATGTAGCAATGGATTCGAGTTGGGGATATCAGTATGAGCTCATCTTTAACTATTTAGATATAGATGATTACATATAGAAATATTTGTTGATATGTATATATAAAAAGATTAATATTCACACGTATGTTTCTTTGCTGTCAGCTTAGAGAGCCTAAAAGAAAAAATCATTCTAATAGCAACAAGTAAATCTGGTGCCCAAATCTTGGACTTTTTTTTTTTTAACATCTTTATTGGAGTATAATTGCTTTACAATGGTGTGTTAGTTTCTGCTTTACAACAAAGTGAATCAGTTATACATATACATATTTTCCCATATCTCTTCCCTCTTGCATCTCCCTCCCTCCCTCCCTCGCTATCCCATCTCTAATAAAAGGAACAAGGAAGGGTCTTGGAGAAATGGCTGATACTAAGATTGGAGCAAGAGGTATAAGGGTGAGCACTGAACATTTCATAGTACTGAAAATTAAGGAGAAAAAAGCCAAAATCCCACAATGTTGGGCTTATGTCAAAGGAGCACAGAAGCCCACTGGCCAAAGCTGGATATATAGAGCAACAAAATAAATAGAGTAGTGTTGAATTATAACTCAAAGCATAAAATAAATATCCATGAGTCCATACTGATAAAAATGGTTGAATAAACTAATATATGGGGAGAAGAGTCACATTTCCAGTACAGAAGAATTCCAAGTAATTTACGTAGATGGTTCACCTTCAAGGAAGGGAAGCATAACTCCCCACTCTTAAGATGTGGGCTGCACATAACGGCTTCCTTCCAAATAGTATGTCTGGAAAGGAGGAAAGAGTGACTTTACAGTGGAGAAATCTGACAAACACTACCTCAACCAGGTGATCAAGGTCAACATCAACAGTCATAAATCACAGTCAGAATACGTAGCCCTGATATGATGTGATGAAAATAATACTTTACCTCTGTGGTTTCCCTCCCCAAAACCCATATCTCCAGTTCTATCATGAGGAAAATATCAGACAATTTCTAATAATGGGGCATCCTATACAATATCTGATCTGTACTCCTCAAAATTGTCAAGGTCATCAAAAACAAGGGACGTCTGAGAAACTGCCTGTCAAGGAAACATAATGACTAAATGTAATGTGTTATACTGAACGGGATCTTGGAAAAGAAAATGAACATTAGGTAAAAACTACAATAATCGGAACAGACTATGGACTTTAGTTAATGGTAATGTGTTGATATGGGTTCATTAATTGTAACAAATATGTCAAACTAATGTAAGATATTAATAAAAAGGAGATGTGGGTGTAAGGTTATGGGGACGCTCTGTACTATAGTCTCAATTTTTCTGTAAATCTAGAACTTTTCTAAAAAATAAAATATATTTAAAAAATACCACCTATAGAGGAATCCCAGTTGGAATGACAGCAAAGTTGACAATAATAGCTATTAGTGGTGATAGAAGATTGATTATATGCAAAGGGATTGATCAAATAAATATATTGAAGGTAATGGATACAGAGTTTCTCACTTTTAAGGAAGACAACTATAAATATATAGAAAAAGCATAAATAAGAATGAAGTCTATGGTATTGGATTAGAATTGGATATAGCAGTATAAATTCAGGGTTTAAAAAATAGGTAAATGACATTAATCAGGAGAGAGAGAGAGATATCTAAATGTATGTGTTTACTCACCCATTTCCCCTCCACACATACACATATTCTTTAGCTTGATCCATTTAGAGGGCCTGAGATAAGTGACATCCCAATAGGAATGAGCACACCTGTAATCCAGATCTGGTTTTCTAAATGCCGCTGCCCACTAAAATAAACCAATGCTCCTTGAAGAAACTGCTGATTCCAAGGCTTGGACAGTATAAGATGAAATTGAAACACCTTGTGACTGAAAGCAGGAATATGCTTAAAGAATGATGGGGATGTGTCAAAAGAACAGAGTCCTATTTCTAAGATTCTTCCACTGACTTTGTCAAGGATAATTTCAGCATCAAAATAAGTAATGATAATATCTGGTCATAATCCATTGAATAAAATTAAGAAGCCATGAATATAAAAATATGAATGAATTCATTGGAAGTTCATTGATTAATGAATATTTTCAGTCTACATGAAATTCTTAATAATTTTAAAAAGTAAAAGAATAACTTTATCATGGAGAAGCCAGACAGACAGCAGGCTTCGTCAAGTGATTAAAGTAAATATTACCAGTAATGGGACAAATCAAAATGGTTCTACTTGTTATGAATCAATGAGCAGAACACCACATTTATCTGTGACTTTTCTGCCAAAGATATAAAATCTAGATCTAATCACGAGGAACAACAGGCAAACCCAAATTGAAGGACATTCTTCAAAATAACTGGCCAGTAGTCTTCAAAAGTGTCAAGATAATGAATATCAAGGAAATAATTGAGGAACTTACCCAGTTTAGAAGAAGCTAAATAGACAGGACCACTAAATGCAACATGTGACTCTGAACTGAATCCTTTTGCTATCAGTGATATTATAAGGATCCTTGCAGAAAAGTGAAAGGTTATGAAGATTAGATGAAATAATGCACCAGTGTTATTTTTCTGACTTTGATGGTTGTATTATGTAGGAAAATGTCCACTTTTTTTTAAGAAATGAATTCTAAAGCATTTAGGAGTGTTGGAACATCCCACCAGTGACTCACAAAGAAATGGTTCAAAGAATAAAATGTTATTTGTATTGCTAATGAAGGTTTTTTAAGTTTCTTTTAGACTAAAGATTTTTTAAAAATAAGTGAGAGCATCTCTGAGAGGCTGCAACCTGTCCCACTGAACCTGCTGCCCGACACTGCACAGACCTACCCTCAAACCAACTATAACCAGTATCAGCATGATGCCCAGCAGTAAAACCAGTATTATCAGAAAAAGGGTCAGTGGCCCCCATACTGTGGGAATACTCTGGGCACTCACCAGGTGGCACAAGTACAAAGTAACCAGTGTACCCCAGAGGCCCCAGCACACCCGCAGGCATCTTCCACCCACACCAGTCCTGTGGTGCTGAAGGATCATCCCAGGGTTGTCTCCTTGCCCAGCATCCCTCCACCCCACTGCCTCCTTTCTGAGGGGCTTCTCCCTTCCATGCAGAGCCAGGCATTTTTCTCTGGATTCAAACTGGCAACAGTAGCCTTTTATTATCTGTTTGCCCCCCACCCCTCTTCCTCCCTACTTCCTTTTTGGCTCAGGAATCCTTCCCTCTCCCTTGGTCCTACGTGGCTGAGGGGAGGGCTCCATCCTGTTCATTCATCCCAGCCCTCCTCCAGCCCCTCAGCTCCTCAGATCTCAGGCAGTTGGTTGGAAATTCTTCCGGGAGCTGTTTTGTCTGCTTTTCAGGATTAAAATAATAATAAATTAAAAAAATAAAAACCCCACAAGTTTAAAAATCAAACCACAGAACGAGGAAGCAATGACAGATATTTTTTGATAATTATGTTTTTTGGTTAATTTTTAGAACTCATCCATTTTTACTGTGAATCAGCTATTGATATTTCATCAAGATAACTATTTATTTGCTGAGTTCAGGTGACTGAAGTAAAGCCATGTCCTGGAAACAAAACAAAACACACCTAAAACAAAACTGTACAATCATCTTTAACATAAATTTTTACATAATGTCTCAGTTCCCTGTAACTTTACATACAAACTTCTGTGTTGAATTGAATTTTAACTGCTTTTTGTAGTATTTGGAGAAAGTGTGACTATTGAATTTGAAACCTTTAAAGAAGAAAATATGGGAGCAAAATAAAATTTGTTTCTGGCAAAGACTACAGGATTTTATTATAAGCAAACTCTCCCTCCATGAGAGAGCTCTTAAAAGACAGACTTTGTATATCAATGGAGAGGGACTGGGGGGAAGCTAGGCTTTGCTAACAAGAAAAGTTGTGGGTAGCTGGAGCTTGGCCCCATGTCCTCTGCACTCCATATCCAGCTGCCCTCAGAGCAAAGTCAGAGATTCAGCTCGGCAGCAACACACTTCACTTTTGTGCACAGTTCATTGGCCAAAACAAGCTTCCCATACAGGAGGGAGGAAAGTATAATTCTATGACAGGAGAGACAGTCGATATTTTTAATATATCTCCCACAGCTTGATAAGAGGAAGGAGTGGCATGCAAGGAAAATATCAAATAATTAATATAGCAAGCATGATTGTGCATTAAAAGTATTGCTGGAAAATAATGAAAAATAGAAATTGGGGTTTAGAAATAAGGCAGGAAATATAGGACAATGGAAAGTGAAGGAGACATAAGTTTTAAAGATTCAAGGTCCTCATACATTTTAGCTTAAGCATAAGAGTAAGATTAACTTTTAATTATCTTGGGTAAATGTGCATTTCAGACACAGCCATTAAGAATAAAAATATAGGGAATTCCCTGGCAGTCCTGTGGTTAGGACTCTGTGCTTTCACTGCTGTGGCCTGGGTTCAATCCCTGGTGGTACAATGTATACCTTCTTATTTCAGTTGATTAAAAATGGAGTATAAAGAAATCATGTCTAACCCAAAAGAAGTCAGAGTAGCAGATTAAAAAATATAAATTAAGATAAACATAGTAAAGTGAAAAGTGCCATATAAGATAACAGAAGCAAGTTTAAATATTCAAACCCCAGCTATGCACCAAAAGATTTCCCTATTTACCATCAACATAAAGACCAATATTTAAAGTGGAGGTAGACCCTTAACCTGGATCAGGTTGCCTGCAGACTTTGAGAAACCTTGGAAGTTTTGTTCTAGCTCAAGGATTTTCACCAGTAACCCAGACAGCCCCAAAACTCTTAATAAAATGTGTCATTTGTAATTTTAAAAGTTGTAGCATGAATTCAAGCCACGTGAAATTTGTTTACAGAGCAATCTTACGGAGGCTTTTATCTAAATGTTTATGGTGTTTAAATGACACACAAAGGCATAATACTCAATTAAAAACAAACAAACTAAGAAACTATGAAAGAAACTTAGGAGTGAAGCAAGAGCAAAAGACAAAAAAGAAAAATATAAAAAATCTTAAAATAAAAACTTAATTTTTGAAATTTAAAGGATGTTTAAAATTCTACTCTGGGCATTAGTGTATTAGAATTAAGAAGTTAAAGATAATTAAGAGAAATAAGGATTTTTCTAAAAAAAAGTCATTGAGGCCCTGGAAAATAGGATGAAAGATTTCTAGGAAAGAATGGAAGAAAGGGTAAAGACTATTTAAGAAAGTAATACCTGAGAATTATCCAACATTTAAGAAAACCAAAAGAAAAATATCTAACGTACATTCTCAGATTTAAAAGAAACTTCAAAAGAAAGTTAAACTATGGAACAGTGTGTGTGTGTGTGTGTGTGTGTGTGTGTGTGTGTGTGTGTATTATATATATATATATATTTTAGATGATACATGTACTCATACTATATATACTATAGATAATTATTTATTTATTCATTCATTTGAAACTTTAAAAATCCACTCCAGGTCACATAGAAGCAAAACTATAGAATATCAAGAAACAGTGTGTGTGTGTGTGTGTGTGTGTGTGTGTGTGTGTGTGTGTATTATATATATATATATTTTAGATGATACATGTACTCATACTATATATACTATAGATAATTATTTATTTATTCATTCATTTGAAACTTTAAAAATCCACTCCAGGTCACATAGAAGCAAAACTATAGAATATCAAGAATTAAATGACAATTTTAAAAGCTTTCAAAAATTGACAGATTACTTTTAATAAAAGGAAATGACAGTATGATAACAGGTAAAATTCCCTTTAGCAGCCATAGGTGCCAGAAGATAATGGAATAATATATTAGAAGTACTAAAGGAAATAACTGTAAACCTAGAATTACAGAATTGTAAAGAATTGTAAAACAAAGGCATAATTTAGCCACTCAGCAGATAATCTTCTTTGTGTTTACGGTTTCACCTCCGGTCCTAGACTTTGGAATATAGCAGGAAACAAAAGAGGCAAAGTCCCTTTTCTCGAGCTTCTTTTCTATGAGGACAGACAGACAATAAATATATACTACATCATGAAGTGATAAGTGTTATCAAAAAGAAAAGGCAGGATGAGGGATACAGATTGGTGATTGGAACATGTCATTTATGAAGAGGCATAAAGGAAGCCTTTTCTAAAGACATGATATTTGATGAAACTCCTAAAGGAATCTAGAAGTTATCCATACAATTGTCTGAGGCAATGAATTCCAGATGGAGGACTCAAAATGACTTTTAAAGAAGAAGAAGAGGAGGAGGGTGAGAGGGGAAGAAAAAAGAAGAACTCAAGGTTTTGGCCAGAGGAATTGATAAAATGGTGTTGTCATCTATTGTGAAGGAAAAAAAAAAACTTCAGCAGATGCAGGTTTGTAGATTAAAAACTTAGAGTCTGCTTCTGTACCTGAGATATCCAATAAGAATTAAATGAGGAGTCATGTAGTCAGCTAGATATAGGAATCTGGAATCCAGGGAAACTGTTGGAACAAGATATACATGTCAGCATCTATTTATTAAAGCTGTGTGTCAGGTATGAAGAGCAATAAAAAGAAACATCTCAGAACTGCACCCTGGGGAATGCAGGATATACAAGTAAAAAAGGTGGAAAGAACCAATGTAGGAGCCTGCGTTAACAGAGGCCAGTGAGGTTGATGGAGAACCCAGAGAGCAGTACTGTAACGATGAAATGTGGAATGTATTCCACAAAGGAAGAAGCGGTAAACTATGTGCAATGTTGCTGATAAGTCAAAGAAGAGGAACACAAAGTCATGACCATTGGATGTGGCAATGGAGGTCATTACTTAATAAGAACAGATTTGGTGAATTGAAAGTAACAATGACCTGACTAGGGAGGAGAAAAAGCAAACAGGATAATGTGGACAACTCTCTCTAAGAGTTTTCTTGAAAAGACAGTTTCAGTTATATAAATGCTGAGTTTATTACCCATAGAGTCTAGTCATAAAAATTATTAAGGTATCCACTTCAGCCAGAAGAACATGTACTTAGAAGAAAGTCTCACAATGATAAGCACAGAAATGGTTTTTAAATATTAATACATTTAATTAGCTATGGATTATAAATAAATTTAACCTTTATTTTAAAAAGTAAAAATAATTTCTTAAATTAATAAGTTAGAGGGGAGGGCTGTTCAATGAAGAAATATGGCATGGTAAAACTGATAGAATTTTCAGAACAAATGACTAAAACATAATTATAGTAGAAAATTTAAAGCATATTTTTCAGGGACTGATATATGAAAATGACAATAAATCTTTACTAGTATGGAAGTTTTGAACAAAAAAATAAAAATATTTATCTAATGGACATTTGCACAACTCTCCTCAGAAAAATAAAGATACACGATGTTTTCAAGTGCATATAAAACATTTTTTAATTCTTCATATGTGAATAAAGTCACAAAGCTAGGTTCAGCCAATTTCAAACACTCACTATCATGAAGGATATATTCATTGATCACAATATCACTAAATTAAAAATTAAGAGGAACAAGACAATTAAAAACAAGCTCAGACTGTTTTAATGATTGCTCAATACTTTGTGGGTTAAAAAGAAAATTATGATGGAAAATATAGAAGGTTTTGAAAGCAGCTTTTAGCTAAAAAAGTATTAATTTAAAATTATAATGATGGAAAATAAATGAATCAACTTTCAACTCAAAAGCCTGATAAGGAAAAGAATAAATCTTTTAAAAGTAGAAGGAAATGAAAATGATAAGATCAGAGAGTAATTAATCATTAGTTGCACTTGTATAATGTTTATAATTAAATAGAAAAAAAACAAGAAATGCAGAGAACCAACAAAATTTAAAAAGTTATTTTTTGAAAAAAACTAATAAGATAAACTTCTAACTTGAACACATAAAAAAGCAAAGGTAGAAAAGGCAAAAATAAACAATATTAGTAATTAATAAGAGAATTAATAAGGGATCAATAGATATATGAGATAAAAAAAACAATAGACCGATATTTCCATAAGTTAAATTTTAACTTATGTACATTTTATTGTTCCAAAACATTTGTTAAAATGAAAATAAGATTTTTTTTTTTTTTTTTTTTT
>NC_041232.1:50579253-50585289 GCF_002837175.3 Physeter macrocephalus | reverse complement strand
TTGCGGTACGCGGGCCTCTCACTGTTGTGGCCTCTCCCGTTGCGGAGCACAGGCTCTGGACGTGCAGGCTCAGCTGCCATGGCTCACGGGCCTAGCCGCTCCGAGGCATGTGGGATCTTCCTGGACCGAGGTATGAACCCATGTCCTCTGCATCAGCAGGCGGACTCTCAACCACTGTGCCACCAGGGAAGCCTGAAAATAAGATTTTTAAACATGAGAAAAAAATACATTAAAAAATTGAAACAGAGAGAAACTGTAAATACAGAAAAGTACTCTAGTGAGAATAACATACAGATGCCAAAAATGAGATAATCAATTTATTATAAAAATTATTTTAAAGAAGAGAAAAACAGTAAAAGGACACCAATTTTTTTTATTATTCTAGCATAACTGACACCACAGTTGGACAAGGGAGTTTCAAAAAACTTATAAACTAAATCTTTTATAAATATAGGTACAAATCCCATAAATAAAGCATTAAGACTTTGAACTTTATGTGTATTTTAAAAGATTGCATCATTACCAGGTAACATTTTACTAAGAATGCAGGATTATCTCAAAATCAGAAGCATCAGTTTATCGTTTATTAACAAATTAAAGGAAGAAATAATATTAAATACCAATCAATGCAGGAAAATCATTAGTTCATTCAAATTTTTAAATTCTTAAGTTAACTTAGAATACTTAAGTAGGGACATCCTTAACCTGATAAAGGATATCTATCAAAGCTTCCAGCAAACATCAAACTTAATTGTGAAAGTTTAGAATCACTTTCATGGATGTTAGGGAAAAAAGTAAAGAAGCATGTTATCATATTGTCATTCAACATTGTACCAGAACCCCATACCAATTCAATATGACAAGAACGGACGTAAGAAGTATAAGAATTAAAAAGAAAGTGGGGGAAACCTTCAAGATGGTGGAGGAGTGAGACGTGGAGATTGCCTTCCTCCCCACAAATACATCAGAAATACATCTACATGTGGAACAACTCCTACAGAACACATACTGAATGCTGGCAGAAAAACTAAGACTTCCCAAAAGGCAAGAAACTCCTCATGTACCAGGGTAGGGCAAAAGAAAAAAGAAAAATCAGAGACAAAAGAATAGGGACAGGACCTGCACCACAGGGACGGAGCTGTGAAGGAGGAAAGGTTTCCACATACTAGGAAGTCCCTTCATTGGCGGAGATGGGGTTTGGCAGGGTGGGGAGCTTCACAGCCATGGAGAAGAGCACAGCAACAGCAGTGCAGAGGGCAAAGTGGAGAGATTACCATACAGAGGATTGGGACCAACCAGCACTCACCATCCTGAGAGGCTTGTCTGCTCACCCGGCAGGGCAGGTGGGGGCTGGGAGCTGATGCTCAGGCTTCGGATGTCAGATCCCAGGGAGAGGACTGGGGTTGGCTGCATGAACACAGTCTGAAGGGGGCTAGTGCACCACAGCTAGCCTGGAGGGAGTCCGGGAATAAGTCTGGACCTGCCTAAGAGGCAAGAGACCATTGTTTCGAGGTGCGCAAGGAGAGGAGATTCAGAGCACCACTTAAATGGGCTCCAGAGACAGGCGCGAGCCACGGCTATCAGTGCAGACACCAGAGATGGGCATGAAAGGCTAAGGCTGCTGCTGTAGCCACCAAGAAACCTGTGTGCGAGCACAGTTCACTATTCACACCTCCCCTCCCAGGAGCTGTGCAGCCCACCACTGCCAGGGTCCCGTGATCCAGGGACAACTTCCCCAGGAGAACAACATCACACCAGCCTCTACCACTGCAGGCTTGCCCCACATTCCATGCCACTCCCTCCCCCTGGCCTGAGTGAGCCAGAGACCCCTAATCAGCAGCTACTTTAACCCCATCCTGTCTGAGTGAAGAACAGATGCCCTCAGGATACCTACACGCAGAGGCGGGGACAAGTCCAAAGCTGAACCCCAGGAGCTGTGCGAACAAAGAAGAGACGGGGAGGTCTCTCCCAGCAGCCTCAGGAGCAGTGGATTAAATCTCCACAATCAAATTGATGTACCCTGCATCTGTGAAATACCTGAATAGACAATGAATCATTCCAAAATTCAGAAGGTGGACTTTGGGAGTAAAGATTTTTTTTCCTTTTTCTCTTTTTGTGTGTGTGTATGTGTATGTGTATGCTTCTTATGTGATTTTCTCTGTATAACTTTGCTTTTAACATTTGTCTTAGGGTTCTGTCTGTCCGTGTTTTTTGTTGTTGTTGTTGTTGTTGTTTTTTAGTATAGTTAGTTTTTAGCACTTGTTATCATCTGTGGATTTGTTTTTTGGTTTCGTTGCTCTCTTCTTTCTTTCTTTCTTTCTTTCTTCTTTTCTTTTTTATTACATTTTTTGTGTGTTTTTAATAATTATTTTTTATTGAATAACTTTATTTTATTTTATTTTTTCCTTCTTTCTTTCTCTTCTTCTGAGTTGTGTGGCTGACAGGGTCTTGGTGCTCCGCTCGGGTTTCAGGCCTGTGCCTCTGAGGTGGGAGAGCCGAGTTCAGGACATTGGTCCACCAGAGACCTCCTGGCTCCCTGTAATATTAAATGGTGAAAGATCTACCAGAGATCTCCATCTCAATGCTATGACCTAGCTCCACTCAATGACCAGCAAGCTACAGTGCTGGACACCCTATGCCAAACAACTAGCAAGAGAGAAACACAACCAACCCATTAGCTGACAGGCTGCCTAAAATCATAATAAGTTCACAGACAACCCAAAACACACCATCGGATGTGGTCCTGCCCACCAGAAGGCAAGATCCACACTCATCCACCAGAACACAGGCACCACTCCCCTCCACCAGGAAGCCTAGACAAACCAATGAACAAAGCTTAGCCACTGGGGGAAGACACAAAAAAGAACAGGAAGTACGAACCTGCAGTCTGTGAAAAGAAGACTGCAAACACAAAAAGTTAAGCAAAATGAGAAGGCACACAGCAGATGAAGGAGCAAGGTAAAAACCCACCAGACAAAAAAAATGAAGAGGAAATAGGCAGTCTACCCAAAAAAAGAATTCAAAGAAATGATAGTAAAGATTATCCAAAATCTTAGAAATAGAATGGAGAAAATACAAGAAATGTTTAACAAGGGCCTAGAAGAACTAAAGAGCAAACAATGATGAACAACACAACATTTAACAAGGACTTAGAAGAAATGAAGAGAAAACAAATGATGAACAACACAAAAATCAAATTAAAAATTCTCTATAAGAAATCAACAGCAGAAAAACTGAGGCAGAAGAATGGATAAGTGATGTGGAAGATAAAATATTAGAAATAACTACTGCAGAGCAGAAAAAAGGAAAATAATAAAAAGAATTGAGAACAGTCTGAGATACTTCTGGGACAACATTAAACACACAACATTCAAATTATAGGTGTCCCAGAAGGAGAATAGAAAAAGAAAGGGACTAAGAAAATATTTGAAGAAATTATAGTTGAAAACTTCCCTAATATAGGAAAGGAAATAGTTAGTCAAGTCTAGGAAGCACAGAGAGTCCCATACAGGATAAATCCAATGAGAAACATGCCAAGACACATATTAATCAAAGTACCAAAAATTAAATACAAAGAAAGAATATTAAAAGCAAGGGAAAAACAGCTAATAACATACAAGAGGTTCCCCATAAGGTTAACAACTGATCTTTCAGCAGAAACTCTGCAAGCAAGAAAGGAGTGTCAGGACATATTTAAAGTAATGAAAGGGAAAAACATACAACCAAGATTACCAAACAAGGACCTTATTCAGATCCGACAGAGAAATTAAAATATTTGCAGACAAGCAAAAGTTAAGAGAATTCAGCACCACCAAACCAGCTTTACAACAAATGCTAAAGGAACTTCTTTGGCAGGAAACACAAGAGAAGGAAAAACCTACAATCACACCTAAACAATTAAGAAAATGGTAGGAACATACATATCAATAATTACCTTAAATGTAAATGGTTTAATGCTCCAACCAAAAGACATAGACTGGCTGAATGGATACAAAAACAAGACCCATATATATGCTGTCTACAAGAGACCTACTGCAGACCTAGGGACACATACAGACTGAAAGTGAGGGGATGGAAAATGATATTGCATGTGAATTGAAATCAAAAGAAAGCTGGAGCAGCAATTCTCATATCAGACAAAATAAACTTTAAAATAAAGACTGTTACAAGAGATAAAGAAGGACACTACATAGTGATGAAATGAACACTCCAAGAAGAAGATATAACAATTGTAAATATTTATGCACCCAAAATAGGAACACCTCAATACATAAGGCAAATGCTAGCAGCCATAAAAGGAGAAATCGACAGTAACACAATCATAGTAAGGAACTTTAACACCCCACTTTCACCAATGGACAGATCATCCAAAATGAAAATAAATAAAGAAACACAGCTTTAAATGACACATTAAACAAGATAGACTTAATTGATGTTTATAGGACATTCCATCCAAAAACAACAGAATACACTTTCTTCTCAAGTGCTCAAGAAACATTCTCAAAGATAGATCATATCTTGGAACAAAAATGAAGCCTTGGTAAATTTAAGAAAATTGAAATCATATCAAGTATCTTTTCTGACCACAACGCTAAGAGACTAGATATCAATTACAGGAAAAAATCTGTAAAAAATACAAACACATGGCGACTAAACAACACACTACTTAATAACCAATAGATCACTGACGAAATCAAGAGTTAATAAAAAATACCTAGAAACAAATGACAAAGAAAACACAACTACCAAAAACCTATAGGATGCAGGAAAGGCAGTTCTAAGAGGGAAGTTTATAGCAATACGATCCTACATCAAGAAACAAGAAATATCTCAAATAAACAACCTAACTTTACACCTAAAGCAATTAGAGAAAGAAGAACAAACAAACAAAAAAAAACCCAAATTTAACAGAAGGAAAGAAATCATAAAGATCAGATCAGAAATAAATGAAAAATAAATGAAGGCAACAATAGCAAAGATCATATAAATCTAAAAGCTGGTTGTTTGAGAAAATAAACAAAATTGATAAACCACTTGCCAGACTCATTAAGAAAAAAAAGGGAGAAGACTCAAACTAATAGAATTAGAAAGGAAAAAAGAGAAGTAACAACTGACACTGAAGAAATACAAAGGATCATGAGAGATTACTAAAAATAACTATATGCCAATAAAATGGACAACCTGGAAGAACTGGACAAATTCTTAGAAAAGCACAACCTTCTGAGATTGAACCAGGAAGAAATAGAAAATATAAAAAAACCAATCACAAGCACTGAAATTGAGACTGTGATTTAAAATCTTCCAACAAGCAAAAGCCCAGGACCAGGTGGCTTCACAGGAAAATTCTATCAAATATTTAGGGAAGAGCTAACACTTATCCTTCTCAAACTATTCCAAAATATAGCAGAGGGAGGGACATTACCAAACTCATTCTAAGAGGCCACCATCACCCTGACACCAAAACCAGAAAAAGATGTCACAAAGAAAGAAAACTATAGGCCAGTATCACTGCTGAACAAACATGCAAAGATTCTAAACAAAATACTAGCAGACAGAATCCAATAGCACATTAAAAGGATCATAAACCATGATCAAGTGAGGTTTATCCCAGGAATGCAAGAATTCTTCAATATATGCATATCAATCAATGTGATACAACATATTAAAAAATTGAAGGATAAAAACTATATGATCATCTCAGTAGATGCAGAAAAAGCTTTTGACAAAATTCAACACTCATTTATCATAAAAACCCTCCAGAAAGTAGGCATAGAGGGAACTTACCTCTACATATTAAAGGCCATATATGACAAACCCACAGTCAACACCATTCTCAATGGTGAAAAATTGAAACCATTTCCACTAAGATCAGGAACAAGACAAGGTTGCCCCTCTCACCACTATTATTTGGCATAGTTTTGAAAATTTTAGACATAACAATCAGAGAAGAAAAAGAAATAAAAGGAATCCAAATCAGAAAAAAAGAAGTAAAGCTGTCACTGTTGGCAGATGACATGATACTATACATAGAGAATC